>NC_056732.1:1554616651-1554634151 GCF_019279795.1 Protopterus annectens | reverse complement strand
AAGGCAGCAGCCTGTAGCTGGTGAGTATGGTTTATGTTCATGCTTGCCAATACACTGGTCATGTAATAGCTATGGTATATTCCATGCACACATCTAACACACCTACCCATAATGGATGCCATACCTGTTCGCATATTGTTGCTGTTAACTGCAATGCATCACAGTGTTGACCATGATGGTGTATCTGAAGGTATGTCAGACACCTGCATTATAACTAACATCCTGTCATTGCGAAATGTGTCCACAAGGATGAACATAATGGTGGGACACATGGCCTACAGTAGGGACATGTGTGATTCATCACCCGTATACAGTGCTACAACAGTGTATATGCCAGTATTACAATGGCAACTTTTACAGAACTACACTGTGGCATATCATAATACTGTCGTCCACAACCCTTTAAGCCTGCAATGTGGTCCCAACATGAGTAATGAGTGTGTAATATGGAATTGTAGGTTAGGGCAGCAAATATGGGGAATACATGCCTTCACAAACACTGGAACCATATGTGTGCACACACTCCAAATAAAATATAGCAGAAGTAGCTGTTGAGGGACTGACTGCATGCATTTGTCATGGAAGTGCACCTTTCACCAAGTACACCTCCCAATGTTACACCACGTATTGGTCTGGTGTCCAAGACATTTGGCCATCAAATGTGCACACTTACCTGCAACAGAGGCAGGTGTGGCTTGCACACATATTACATGACATGGTGTCAACCCCATACCCAACAAGTAGCACCCATGAGCTGGACATGTAGCCATACCTCACCATTGCATATGCCATGGCAAAAAGTGCAGACAGTCATTTATGTGGCAAGGATGTATGGGACAGGAATTATGTAGGAAATAAACAGATGGCCATCCAAGACAAAGGATGTCACATGTAGCAGACTGGTCATGAGAGCTGCACAGTAACATGCCAGAACACTGAGGGGGTTGTATGAATGTCCAGCAAGTACTGACTGTGCAGTACCCATGTCAGCAATTGCCTGAACTCTGCAAGCGTGTGGTCTATGGGTTAGGGTAATCAGATGTGACAGCTGTACCACAGGAAACATCAGCCAGGCCTCTTGATAGGTAGTGTATGCATAACAGAAGAGGTTCCCAACAGTCATGCATTGTAATGTATACTGGTGTACCATGACCATGTTGGAAACCTACAGACAGTAGCATGTAAGATAAAGGTGCTGCACACCCAACACCTCACCCCCACCTCAGGGCCACCATCCCCATCTGCACTGTACTGGTGCCAGTGTACATCTGTATATTTTCCATTCATTAGCAGGGACTAGGCTGTCACACATGGTGTTCAGTGTTTGGGACACTGCAAACTGACACACATGTGTAGACCATAGTTGACAAGCATCTGGAAAAAGGCAGAAGGTGGGGAGGGGGTGTCATCATTACACACCAGTGCACTGCAGCAGGGATACTAAGGATGCTACCAATGGCTGTATCTGCATACAGTCAGGTTCAGGAACTGTGGCATATGTAACCTTGACTCCACAGCAATAGTGACAGCAGTGTGTGAACTCCAAGGGATGTGCACAGAGCTGACCTTGTAATCATGCAGAGTTGGGGTACATGTGTAGGGCAGACTGACCATATAATGACAAATGTAGATGGGTCATGCTAGTATACCCCTGTCAAGAATAGTGACTGCTTTAGTACACATAACAATAGGTGCAACAAAACATCATGATAAGGGCATGCACACATATGAACCCACAAAGTGTATGCCTCACGGCCAGCATCTACACACCTAACACATTTGTCAGACACTGCATGTGAATGTACAGGACATATGTCACATAGCAGCCTCATGTAATGTTAACATATGCAATGATGTGGTCCAATGGCATATCAAGGAAGAGTGTGCCATATCAATAAGGGTGTGTACACTCCCCATAGCCATGGTAAGGTTTGACAGTTGTCAGTGTAATAGTATCGTATTGGTCATACATACATACACCACTGATGTTGAGATCTGTAAATCAGACATCAGGAATTCACAAATGACATCTGTCCACATATCATCACAGGTATGTGTCGGACAAACACACAGGGGCTGTGAGCATTAGAACAGACATAACTGACACATTAATACACATTCAGCAATGGTGTGTACACCTGTGAGGTATGGTGCACAGTACATGGCAGGGTGCAGAACAGGTGCAGAGCAATACTGTGTACATGGGTGTAGTGTTTTCCAGGGGAAGGGGCACCACCTACTATCACAGCCCATGCATCACACACATGTATACTGTTTCTAGCATGAATTGACTATAGCTGCACTGCATGCTGTTGAGTACCATATGTTATGCATGTTCACAGATGGGTAATGGGAGGTCTGTGTGTACTAGCTTTGTGCAACCTCACCTTTATGTGTGTGTGTAGCAGGGGTTATTTTGTCTGTAAGTGCAATCTGATGGAGTGGTGGTGGGTTGATGCATGTAGGATGTGTGTGTGCATGTGTGGGTGTCCATGTATGTACATGTGTGATTGTGGGGTTGTTCATACATCAGTCCTTCCCTGTGGAATTGTGCAGTACATGGACAGACACATGAGACACCAGGAATACTTAATAGCAACCACAAACCAAATGGATAAGATAAAATATGACCAGTCAGTAATCCAAAAAACGTTTAATAAAATCCACTCTTTCTCTCTGACGTTTCGGCCGAAGCCTTCAAGGAGTAAAGAACATTACAAACAGACTTGCCTTAAATACTAGCAACAATTAAGAATTAATTATACAATTAAAAAAATTAAATTAAATCAGCATTCTCCAATTCAGTTCATCATTTAACCCTTTAGGATGTAAGGTATCAAATCTTAAAATATAAACAGATTATTTAAATAGTAACTGTTTTTTAAGAAGATTTACATCAAATTGTGATACACTTATTTTCTCTAGGACAGTACCTTGTAGCCCCTTATTGCTGCCTTGATGAAATTTGTTAAAATGCACTGCTATGGAACTTTCTTCCTTTTTATTACTGATATTTCTTGCATGTTCCATTAATCTTACTTTAAATGACCTCTTGGTCTCCCCGATGTAAAATTGGTTACAAGGGCATTTGAGGGCATAAATAACGCCCTCAGTATTACATGTAAAATTGTTCCAAGTATTAAAAGGTATATTGTTAATCTGTGAAAAATTCCTCACCACAAATTTCCAAGCTTTACACTTGCCACAAATAGAATACCCCTCAAAGTTGGTGTATAACTTAAACTCATAGGGGGAATACTAAATCTACTTCTTACTATAAAATTCTGAATATTTTTACCTCTTCTATAAGAGATCCCATGTTTCTCTTTGAGCAAGTCCATCACATTTCTCAAGGAACACAAATATTCCCAATAATATTTCACCTGCTGTATAATTTCAAAACTAAAGCAACTATATGTTGTTACAAAGTAAATAACATCTTCCTGTTCTTTATCCCCACTATACACAGATGCTATAGATTGTTTATTCATGTCACATCTCACCCTCCTATATTTTTTTTCAAAGAGTCTTTCACAACTTTTGTTAATCAAATCTTTGCTATAGCCTCTTTTCCTGAACGTTTCAATGGTTTTATACAGTTCTTGTTTAAAGTCATAATCATTATTACACAACCTGGAAATTCTAAGGACTTCACCAAAAGGTAATGCTTCCAGAGTATAAGGAGGATGACAACTCTGTCCATGTACAAACTGTGTGCCTTGATCAAATTTTCTATGGACTGATGTATATAAATTTGTTCCATCCACAATACTTATAATAGCATCCAAAAAAAGATACCTGGGTCCCCACCCTAAGACCATCTAATTCCAAAGAAAATTCATTATTATGTAACTCAAAGACAAAATTTTGAACTAGTTCTTGTCCCCCCTTGTACCAGGAAAATGAGGTTGTCAATAAACCTATAATACCTAATGACATACTTCTGAAAAAATTATTCCTACATAAATATTCATTTTCAAACAGGCCCATGCTTAGATTAGCATACATGGGGGCAAAAACTGCCTCCACGGCTGTCCCCTGTCTCTGTCTATACAAACTATTATTAAACTCAAAAAAGTCATGGGTAAGACAAAAATATACAGGTTCTATTACATATTCACTAGTTGGATTAGTACCAAGAAAAAAACCTAAGAGCCTCAATTCCAAAATCATGCTGGATGTTCATATAGAGGCTCTTCACGTCTAATGTGACCCAAAACATTTGTTTATTCCATTTAATATCCTTAATTTTATCTAAAAAATCAAACACATCACATATGTATGATGGTAAATTATTCACTATAGGTAACAGATAGCTATGTAAGAAAAGCCCCATTTTATTCAAAAAATATTCATAACCAGAGACTATAGGCCTCCCCGGAGGTTGTGAAAATTTTTTATGAATTTTGGGGAGACAATAAAAATGGGCCATTCTACATCCTTCAGTGTTGAACTTCTTGTTAACATCTACTTCAGTAAAATATCCCAATCTATGTCCTTTGTTAAGTAATTCAACAAATTCAAAAACAGCATAATTGTATACAGATATATTCACTCTTTCATAAACACTATAATTGCTTAAATGTTTCTCACACATAGCCAGATATTGTGTATAATGCATAATTACAAGCTTATTCCCTTTATCTGAGGGTTTAAAAATAACATCCTGCATCTGGCTAAGAACCTGAAGAGCCTTCCATTCAGCCAATGATAGGAACAACTTTATATTTGTTCCTAATAAACTTTTTGTATACATTTTCAATAGCAAAATTTAACATGCTAGAAAAACGAACAACATCCTCATTTAAAAATGGAGGCAAAAAAGAACTTTTGTATTTAACATAATTAGTATCCAAACTGCAGTACGCATTAGATTGAATATCCGAACTACAGGAATAAAATTTTTCACATGAAGTAATAAAACTATCCTCAGAATTAAATACTGTATCAACATTATTCGAGTTATTAAAATAAAATTTTAAATGCAATTTCCTACTAAACTTGAAAACATCACATTTAATATCATGCATGCATGGTAGTACCATTGGTATAAACTTTAAACCGCGGTTCAAAACCGCATATTCCAAATCAGAAAATGTATGTCCAGACAAATTAACCACATAACTGTCACAGATAGAATGAGGTAATGTATCACCATTTACCTCTTTTGTAGTCCTTCTGTTGATATTGGTCTCTCAGGACCTGTCTCTGTGGTTCACGCTGATGTTTTCTCCCCTGTTTTCCTCCTCTATAGCTGTTGGAGTCCTGACAAAAAGTCTGACGAAGTTGTTCTGGGTGCTGGGCTGCTGGTAAAGCTGGATATTCTTCATTTTGTCCTAAATCCTTCTCAAAAGAGGTATAGTGTCCTTCTGATCTTGAAAGGGATGAATTGTGAGCCTGAATATTTCCACCTCCTCTTTGAAACCTCACATGATTGCGTGCTCTCTTCCGATTCGCTCTGGAGATGAAGGCTCTACCATTCTCATGATCACGGAGTTCACAAAGCAATTTCCCTTTTTTTCTCTCCATCAACTCTACTTCATACTCTTTTAGTCTAGTATTTATATCGACCAAAAAAATCGAGTAAATGAGCTGAAGTTCCAGAGGGCAGGGTATCACACATAGTTTTAATTTGATCTCTAAGTTCCTTCTGTTTAACCCTGTCACGTTCAAGAAGGATATTCACCCATTCAGATGTGCGCTTATGTGCAGCTGCCACCCATCATTTATGGAATATGACATCAGTTTAATTTTCCAAATTAAAGGGAAGAATGGGATCTTTATAAACTCTTAACCCCCTCGGGGTAATGTCTAAGTCAATATACTTCTGTAGTCCAGACAAGTTAAAAAAAGTGGCAGTCTCTTTCCATTTGCATTTCTCCAACTGTTCAAGCAAAGACTTAGTTTCTTCAGTGAGAGATGATGGCAACTTCCGACCCACATTATTGAACGGGTTATGGCAATGTTTATTCCTCTCTTCTTCCCATTTCTCCCATATTGTATATGAAGTTTGACCATTACCACCCATATTCTTTTGTTGTGAATTGCATTCTGCAGAATTAGTAAGGAAACTGTCCAAAGATATTTGAGTACCACCCCCAATGGTATCACGAAAAACACGTGGCAAAGTACATTGTGGATCACTGGCCATAAAGAACGTACAATAGCAACTACAAACCAAATGGATAAGATAAAATATGACCAGCCAGTAATCCAAAAAACTTTTAATAAATATTATTTGCTCTTTCTCTCTGACATCTCAGCCGAAGCCTTCAAGGAGTAAAGAACATTACAAACAGACTTGACTTAAATGTGATACATTCATTTTCTCTAGGACAGTACCGTGTAGCCCCTTATTGCTACCTTGATGAAATTTGTTAAAATGCACTGCTATGGAACTTTCTTCCTTTTTATTACTGATATCTCTTGCATGTTCCATTAATCTTACTTTAAATGACCTCTTGGTCTCCCTGATGTAAAATTGGATACAAGGGCATCTGAGGGCATAAATAACGCCTGCAGTATTACATGTAAAATTGTCCCAAGTATTAAAAGGTATATTGTTAATCTGTGAAAAATTCCTCACCACAAATTTGCAAGCTAGTAGGTGTGTGTGTGTGTGGGGGGGGGGTATTTTGCCTGTAAGTGCAATCTGGTGGAGTGGTGGTGGGTCGATGCATGTAGGATGTGTGTGTGTGTGCATGTGTGTGTGTTTGTGTGGGTGTCAATGTATGCACATGTGTGATTGTGGGGTTGTTCATACATCACTACTTCCCTGTGGAATCGTGCAGTACATGGACATGGACTGACATATGAGACGCCAGGAATACTTGTCTGATATGTAATCACAAGGCAGCTGGTAGTATAATAAGGTCTGTAGCATGGAACATGCATTGGGAGGGAAACTAGACACCAGGTATACCCTTAAAATTGCAATCAGCAGAAAGATGGACAACTACCCACATATGCAGCACTAAAGATGCATTGGGGAATTACTAGAAAACACCAGGGAGTGTATCCATATATTACTGTTGTCCACATGATAAGTTGATTGAGCGGCAGATCTGGCATGAACTGAGCAATAGTTACATATGACACCCCAGTGTGTGACATTATGGAGCGAACGTAGTAGCCCCTAACACATGGGGGCCATGCTCATGATGTCCCGACATACCCAGGGTGAACACTGAATGACAGCAGTGAGGCATTGTAAAACATACTCCACGCAAGTCAAGGAGGTAATGGAATAACAGGTCTTGTGTTGTGATCACTTGTCTAGGCATTTAGAGGAATGATACGTTAATGAGTGGTTTTAATGAGTGTATGTTATCAAGTGTGATGCAGGATGGGGAACTTACATGAATAAATTTGGGACTGTCTGTAAACTCAGGGACAGGTAGGCATTATGGTGGAATCTCAGGGTGTGTGTGTGTGTGTGTGTGTGTGTGTGTGTGTGTGTGTGTGTGTGTGTGTGTGTGTGTGTGTGTGTGTGTGTGTGTGCATGTGTGTGTGTGTGTATACTGTTATGCAATGCCGTACAGATCTTAAAGTGCGTTTCTTGTTTTCCCCTCACAGGTGGCGAGGTGGGTCAGGGTTCCTCCTGCATTCAATCTGATGTTAGTGTAAGTACAGATACCACAAATGATGATGGCAGGGTTGTCAGAGGCCAAAACTGCACCATCATTTTGCATCCCCATTATCCACCCCATCCCTGCACACAGTCACAGTGCCTATACGTACCCCATCACCAGTGACCATAGCAGAGGGACAGCTGGTGGTTGGTGGCAGTGCACAGGAGAGTGTAGTATCTATGCCTGCTGTCCGGCAAGGCACCACACAGGCAGATGTCCCAGGGTGCATGTGGGAGGGCCACTGGTCATCATCCCCCTGGCAGAAGTGCCGCAACTGGTACCACCAGGTGCATGTTTCAGACTGTCATGGGGGTGCAGGCACATATGGAAATGTACACCAGACAGGGCCTGAGGCTGAGAGGGTTTTGCTCTCATCTGTGAATGACAACTTCTATGAACTTGCAGGCGCCCTCCGTGATTATACCAAGGTCATGGATAGATGGTTGGGTGAGATGGTGGGCCTCATCAACCATGGATTGCCCATGTTAGAATATGTGGTGGAAGTGGGGTGTCGACCACGTGGACTTAGGCCAGCAACACCAACAGCTGGCGGTTGATGTGGACATGCAGGGACCCCAAGCCACTCCTGTAGTGGCAGTGCCAGCTCCAGCACTGCAGGGGGGGTGCTGTCCACACCACATCACAGCAGACCATATGCACATTGCCCCGGCCAGTCCCAGGAGGGACCTGGTTTCAGCAGTCTTATGTCATCATCAGGGGAGAGTAGCACATTGAGGCCTGTACCTAGATGTGCTCATGGAAACCCTGGCAGGCACAGTCCATGTGTTCATGGCCGGAGGTGGTGAACTGCACACCCTGCCAGGCATGGTCTGCAGCTGTCCAAGAAATACCTGTATAGGGAGCCACATGGCAGAACTGTGTGCATGCATAGCCACACACTGCACAAACACACCTGGTGCAGCCCCATACCTACACACACCACATCACCATGCCCATACCATCACATTACACCCCTCACAACACACATGGTATAAAACGTATGGCCCACCTTTGGTCTCTGGCAAACCAACAACACACCTTGTGCATATTATGATACCTGTGTCACATCCCTGTCATGCATAACAACAATGCAGGGACAGGCTAATATGGTTCTGATGCACATGGTGACTGTACTACAGTGTACCACTGTACTGCTGTGTAACATGTTAGCAGTAATGTTTAATGCTTACATGTCAGGTAGTGTAGCTCTCCAGCCATGATGCATTATAGCTGTTAGTAACTCTGAGTTATTCTGGACTCCACAATGTTATCCAACTGTGTTGTATGTGTATATGTGTCAGCAGGACGATGGTCTGCAGTCATATTCCACAAGGGGTATGGCACTGTGGTGACATCATGGCTGTGATATATCCTGGGTACAGTTGGACACATGTCACAGGTCTGTATAACAGTTACTGCCTGTGCCACATGGACAGGTGATCACCTGGGACATGTATAATCACCAACCTGATGTAGATCCCTCAAAATACATGCACACTGTTACTTGGCAACACTGGGACTAGACCCGTACCTAGGTATGTAGTGCAACTGATGCGTGTGGCCTTCATTGCACACACCACACAGCATTTAGGATGAGGTGTGTTCCAGGTTACATGTTATATGCAGAACATCCCCAGGCATGTACACTATGGTAATTGGGGATGTAATGGTTGTATATGGACAATACACAGTGTGACATACCATCGTATACACATTAACAGACACATAACAAGCAGATGCATATCCGGGATACCTGGGCCTATCAGTGCTAGCTAACTAACTTGTCAGTATGTCCAATGTGTTATAGGTAGGCTGCCCACAGCACATGCATACCTGGGCTGGATTGTGTCATCAGTTACCTGTATGTTTATTGGTGACAGTGGTGACCATACAGTGGTACATGGGACATGACCCGGGGGTACCATGGTGTAATGACATTGTACACAGCACCCACTCCCCACTGTGGATATTGTACACACTGGTACCCATGCTGACACTCTGACATACCCACTATCACACATTGACCATGACTGTGATACAACCCATTTTCGAGCCCAACAGCGGTACTACAGGGATATGCATCTAATGCACATGCCACAGGCATAGTAGGGTGATGAATTGTCGTGCCTCACCCATGGGCAGCAACACCACTATCTGTAATACTGTGTGACACTGAGTATTGTAACAGGCGTATGTGGCCTCAGAATGCTGTACCCTACAGATATGCACACATGCACACATACTCTCACTTGTCAGAACTCAGTGGGTATCCCATGCCTATCAACCCCTTTGTACAACCGTGTTATGCTGGTACTGCAAGGCTCAGGTAGCCGTTAGGGAGAGGAGCATATCATGGTACATGTAATGTCTGGTACAGCACCAGCCACATCTAACTATGGCAATAGGTGCTGCTGTAGGTGTGAGGGCCCTCATGGTATTCTCCACTGTGGGTGTACTAACACACAGACACTGATATCCTCAGTAATGCACACGTACACATTTGTCATTACTGCAATACAGTAATATGTATGCCATTACTACATGCTGGCAGCCCTCACTGTCATGTGCTATACAGACAGTAGTCTACATTTAGTTTCCACATGTCAGATCATTATCTAGTAGGGGATATGTACTGTGACACAGCTCACACACCAGGAACATGGCAGTGAGGCCACAGAGTCCATCTATGCATGCAGGGGTGCTTGTTGCCAGTACTACAATTAGCACTCTACCCTTGCTTGGGAAAGCACTGTAAACAGTAGTAATGGCATGATACACTACATGCCAGTGTGATGGCACATAACCTGGGTTACTACTCTTGTATGTAACACATTTACATGGATGAGAGTGATGTACAGGTGTGATATATCTGAGTGCCCCAGCCATGACACTCACACCCCTTGCGACTGTAATGACAGCACCATAGATGCATGTTTTGTACATGGCATTACATACATTTATTACAGATGTCATTACCCTGTTATGTTATCAGACTGGGATGTGAGCACTGGTTACCAGGGCTGAGCTATGCTTAGCAGGTGTCAGCATTTCTACAATAAAACAGCTAAACAGATTTGCGCACTGGGTAAGCGAAGCCAACACGGTGTAGGCGCCCGTACATTTAAACGTATGTTAGCATCACTTTGCTTCATGCAAACCCATGTAAACACGCTTAAGGCTGCTCAAAAGTGCCTTAATCACTCTGCATTCAGCAGTCCTTGTTCTTCCCAGCAAGAAAAGGAACAGCCCTTGCAGGTCTTGAACCCAGGGCCCGGTACACTAAAGTCAAAACAGTTAACCACTACACCATGACAGCTGTGAAGGCAGCTGTTGTTTTTCCAATATATCTCTCAGTACACATATTAAATAGTATTGAACAATTGCTGTGACCTCTACAATTGTGAAGTACTTGTTAGTGATATTACTGTTGCATCACATATGTTGTTACATCTAAATATACACATATCAGATACATACGGTGTGATAAATCTGGGATGGTATACATAACAGTAATGTTTACACATGACAAGGATATGGCCATATATACATATACATATGTAGATATATCAAAACAGCAAATCCAATGGAACCAACAGCAATTAACTGCACAGTTAACGATACAAGAAACCACAAGAATTAAACTGTGCAGAAACACGGCTGGAGCAAATAAAACAGTTCACCCTTCTTGTAAAATCTTTATTATATCGTAAGCGCTTTCACACTCTAGGTGCTTCATCAGACAACAAACTGTAACGGTTCACTTATTAAATACCCTATTAAAATTCAAAAGAACCAATCACATTATAGAAACAATAAACCACATTATGTCACTTCCTAATTAACTAATTTAACTTGTTAAAAATATATTAAAAAATAATAAAACATACAAGAAGGTGCAACTTTTAACAAAAGATCATAACACACATTTATAAAATAGTCAGTAAAATGCCATAATTATTTCTTGGCCAGCTTATGTTCTTTTAATGCTGGCTTAATAGATACTGCATCATTCAAACCAGACCCCATATGTGCACCTAATGTCAAAATCCATTTCATTTCAGCTGTATCACCACGTGCATAAATGTTTCCCAACCTAATACCAACACCAAGGACTTGTAATACTTGAAATAAAATATATGATCATCACCAGCAACTAATCTATGCTTAACTAGTGCACTATAGTCCATTCTCCTTCTAAAACAATAAGTGTGATCCCTAATACGTTCTCGAAGCCTCCTATTGGTTTTACCTACGTAAAACTTGGAACAGACTACATAATGAGCTATATAAACTAAATTCTTGGTGTTGCAGTCGGCTGATGTTCTCAAATACCAACATCTCTGTGTGTCAGGATGAACAAAGTAATCATTTTCATCCACAAACTGGCAAAAATTACAACCATTACATTTCTTGGTCCCTACTCGACCTACCAGTTCAAATGAATTAGATCTGGAATAACATAACAATTGTTTCAAATTATCCTTATTTTTATATATCATCCTTGGTCGAGATCCCACTAGTTCAGCTATCCTATCTTCTGTATGCAGGATATGCCAATTCCTATTCAAAACATCACATATAAATCTTGAGTCTGTGCTGTACGACAGAACAACAAGTATCTGATTTGGTCGCCGAGTCCGTGTCCGTGTAACACAAACATTACTAGAGTAGTAAGGTGTAGCTCTACCCTTCCTCTCTGTCAAAGTTTAATTAATAACTTTAGAGATCTCCATCTCACTGTAGCTCCTAGTCATCAACTCTGTTCTCAACACTGCCATACTATTACCCAATTCAGAATCACAGCAGGTTAGTCTAGAGACTCGTAAAGTTTGTCCCTTAACAACACTAGAAAAAACATGTTGAGGGTGCATACTAGTTCTATACAAAAATGATGGACAATAACAATCCTTGCGATAAAGCTTAGTAGTCAGTAGCCCATCTAACTCAACCAACACCATGACATCCAAATATTCAATAGCCTTGGATGAAATTTTACAAGTGAACCGTAAAAAATCACTACCACAATTTAAACCTTCAATAAAGGCATTTAAATCATCCTTACCATGATCCCAAATGAGAAAGATATCATCGACAAAACGTTGATAAAAAATAACAATGCCTTATTCATGCCTACTCACTATATTGTGGTACTCCCACTCAGCCTTGACAATGTTTGCATAACTGTTTGCACAACTGGTACCCATAGCAACCCCAGCCATTTGTTTATAATAGGCTCCCTCAAACTCAAAAATATTGTTATCAAGTATTGTTTCTAGGAGGTAACATATTAAATCAATCTGTGCACTCGTGTGTAGAGCTTCCCATGTAAGATATTCCTTAACCATTCTAATACCAACTCCATTAGGGATACATGTGAACAACGATTCAACATCTAAAGTTGCAAGAGCAACATTTGACCAATTTCCTACTCCACAGATTTGGTACAAATCACACAAAAAATGTTCTGTATCCCTAAGGACCAAATTGTACTTATCCAAAACCAGTTGCAGTTGTTTATTAACATAAATTGATAATGGCTCAGTTAACCAGCCAGCACCAGAAACAATAGCCTAAAGGCTGGGCTATGGGGATCTTTTTTGCCTAGGGAGAAGGAGACGAGAAGTTGTCCAGCAAGTCGTTTTGGTTTATGGATGGAAATTAAATTTTGATGTTCAGAATGTAGAGTTCTATTAGGGGTATAGGGGGAAGAATGTTTGTCAGAGCAGGGCATTTGGCTGGACAGAAAATGAGTCTATGAGCTGTGGTAAGTTTAAGATAATCATGGTAATTAGTGAGTTCTAGCCAATTCAGAGATTGAAGGGAGGCACAGTGATGAGTAAAGTGAATGGATTTGGAGGCAAATTTAGAAATCTTGTTGTAAGAGATTTCAAGTTTGGAGGTGAGGAAAAAGGAAAGGTTGGTTAGAAGAGGAGCGCCATACAGTAAGGAAGGGGGGAGGAGGTAGGTAGAAGCCAAAGTATGTCTAGTAGAAGAGGAGAGGAAAATAGTATACTTAGTTTTTGGTGGCTTTTCTTTATGTTATGCTGTATGTGGATATTAAACTTTAGTTGTTCATCTATAGTCACACCAAGAAGTTTAGCAGAGAGAACAACTTCAATAGGAGAGTTGTTTTGGCTAAGGAATTGGAAGGAAGATTTATCACAGGAGAAGGATTTGGAAGGGGGGAATAGGAGAATTTTAGATTTATTTGCATTTAGAGAGAGGTGATTTTGGTGCATCCATAATTCGGTAGCAGAGAAGGATGTTAGAGTTTTAGTTAGACAATCAGGGTGGTTAGAGGCAGAGCAGATGAGAGTAGAGTCATTAGCATACTGAATGACTTTAGCATCAGGAATGGCAGAGTGAAAATTGTTGATAAAGATATTGAACAGCATGGGTCCAAGGATGGACCCTTGTGGCACTCCTGTGGGAGTGGAAATGAAAGGAGAGAAGCTTTCTTTCCATTTCACAGCCAGAGATCTGTTAGAAAGACAACTTAAAAACCAGGATAGAGTGTTTGGGGAGATGTTTAAGTTAGACAGATGACTAAGAAGATGTTTATGGGAAATGGTGTCAAAACTTTAGAGAGATCAAAGAGAACAGTAGAAACAAGATTACCAGAATCCCGGGCTTGGTTGACAGTTTCTAAGAAGGAGAGAAGAGCTGTTATGGTACTATGTCCAGGTCAGAAGCCATGTTGGGTTGGAGTTAGAAGTTGGTGGTGGGTAATAAAAGCCATAATTTGGAGATGGATGCATTTTTCTAGGATTTTACAGATTGGCGAGAGACGAGCTATAGGGCAGAAGTTAGAGAAGTTTGTGTTTTACCCTCTCTTGTGGAGGGGAAGGATGTAGGGTGAATGCCAAAGTTTGGGAATGTAGGATTCCTTTATGGATCTATTGATGAGAATACTGATATGAAGTACTATATCATCAGCAGCAGATTTGAGAAAAGTAGATGGGATATTGTCTGGAGCATTAGAACAGGGTTTAAGTTTGGATAGGAGATTTTTTATAAGGTTAGTTGAGACTGATTTCAGCTCCAAAATAGGAGAGGAGTTATTAGGGAACTGAGGTGAGGGAGGAGAGTGGTGAGGTGTGTTACTATTTGGGAAGGTCTTGGTTAAGTCAGATATTGACTGGATGAAAAAGGAGTTGAATTGAGAGGCTAGTTCAAGGTCAGATTTGCTTGGGTCAGGGCAAGGGTTGTTTTTGGAGCCTGGGTTGAGAAGAGAGCTAATGGACTTCCAGAAAAGCTTAGGGTTTTTGGCATGGTTAGAGTGGAGCTTAGTATCGTACGATTTTTTATCACTGATGATTTTTTTTTTGCAAGGTTACACAGCTGTGTGTATAGGAGATGGGTTTTGGAAGTTTATTTTTATTAAAGAGCTTCCAGGCTTTATCTCTTTGAAACATGGTTAATTTAGTTTCTTTGGATAACCATGGGGCACTGTTCCTTTTTATTCTTTTGTTTCTTAGGGGGGCTAGAGAGTTTAGAGTGTCTAGGAAGGTAGAATTAAAGTATTCTATGGTGTTGTCTAGAGGGAGGGTTTTTAGAATGTTCCAGTTCATTTGTTTTAGGATGTTAGAAAAGGTTTTGGGGTCGAATTTGCTAAGGTTGCGAGTTTGAATATACTGATGCTGATGTGGGGTAGAAGTAGTTGCGCAGAGGATGTAAGCTGGGAGATGGTCACTAATAGAGTCAGGGATGATGCCAGAACAAGAAATTTTACTAGGATGGGTGACTAAGATCCAATCTAGAATGGATTCTGGGGGGTTTGTTTTGTTAGGTCTGGTGATGGAGAGGGTTAGTTGAGTAAAGTTGTAAAGATTAATAGATTGGGAGGGATTATTGCTGTTGATTTTGTTCCATTCGATATTTACATGCCTAGGATGTAGGTTCCAAGGTTAATATTAGTTGAGGCCCATAGGAGTATATCTTCAAGGGTAGAGAAGTTTTGCCCGGGAGGGATATATAGGGCAATGATACATAAGGTTTGTAATTGTTCATTTTTAATAGACTGACTGTTAGTTCTGCATTGGCAAATTGAAGTATTGGCTTTGGGAAGGGGATTAGAGTGGGAAGATTAGAGCAGATTAATGCAATGCTGCCACCTTTTCTATGAATGCGGTCACATCTGAGAGCATAGAAACCAAGAGGAAGGATTTCAGAGTCTGAGATGTGAGGTTTGAGCCATGTTTCAGTGATTGCTACAATGTCAGGTTGGTTGTGGGTAAGCCAAGCTTGGAACTGGTGAGTTTTGTTATTCAGACTTTGAGCATTGACTGTTATAAGTTTGAGGGTATTGTGGGGGGTAGAGTCGTTAGGGGGGCAAGGTGGATAGCTGGAATTTATGGGAGGGTTTGGTCCAGGATTGGGGTGAATGTCTCCAGCTAATAAGAGGTTTTTAGAGGGAGTTGTCTTTAATTATTTTTGTTTGGATTTTAATTGTTCACGACAGAGAAGTATTTCTTTGAGAATAAGTGTTTTAGTAGTGGAGGAGATATTTCTAACTTTGAATAGGTACAGGGGCTTGAGCTGAATCAGGGAAGAAGAGGTAAAATTGAAATGACTATATGAGACTGTTTGGAGAATGTTTTCATTGGTTGTATGAGAGGGTGGTGAGAATAGTAGTTGGTGGGAGGTATAGGAAGATGCATGATAAAGAGGAAGAAGGAGAAGTAGGAGGGAGAAGAGGGCTTTGAGGGAAGAGAACATGGTTGAGAGCAAAGGAAATGGAAGGAGTAGACTATATGTGGGTAAATATGGACTATAAGTGAAGGTTTATATTAGAAAGGAAGAGAAAAAGAGGTGAGCAAGGATAGAATAAAGGATTAAGGGTAATTTAGTATAGGACAGGAAAAATGAAGAGAGAGAAGAGGAAGGGCAGGGGGAAAAAGAATTAAGGTGTGTAGGGTGTGCTGATAGGATAATGAGATTAACTGAGGGGGGGTGAGAGATGTATGATTGGATGGTGGGAATTTAGTAGGTGTGGACAGGTTAGTATGATAGTAGGAGCAGTGGGGGTGGGTGAGAATTGGGGGTAGGGTAGGGGAGCAGAGTGAGCCAACAGGGCAAATGGAGTAGGAAGAGCCAAGGAAAAGGAGGACAGCCAGCGAAAAGTTATCAGTGGAGCCCAAACAGTTTACGCAGTCACACACGCCTGTCTGTCCTGACACATAATAGGTGATGCTGAGGTCACATGGCCACCTACTACCCAGTAGTTAATGACATACATCTGTACAGCATCTCACTGCTTTGTCAGAAATACACAACAGTTATGGTGGCCTGGCAGCAGTACATCTTGCCAATATCTGGGCATAACATTACACTGGGTAATTACACTAAGCTACTAGGCATGTAGCAAAGCACTGTGCAAACTACAGGCAGACTGCCACAACACTGGACTGCATTTTGTACGGGGGAATACACATGTACCTGCAAATATAGCAGCCTCTACAGGCATGTCATGACACAGATTAACAGACACCTGTGAGAAAGTGCATACTCACAACCAATGTGAACACAGCCACAGCCACATATAGTATGCAAGCTTAATATGACACTATATGGCCTGTCTGATAAACACCATCCTCATATGTGCCACTCACACACTTAACCCTGCATAAATGTGGTCACTACACAGTGTGGTCCAATGCCTCTCTGTGGTATGGGACACATGTGTGTTTGTCCCTACTAACATTTGAGCAGATAGGGTACCATACAGTGGAGCAGCATGTAACATCAGATAGAACAGGACCAAGAATAATGGCATCTACCACAGTCTGTACACAGGCCAAGGTAAGTATTCGCAATACACATACTGTCGACAATCACCATAAGTACACAGACCCCAGAACTGTACACAT
>NC_056732.1:1554359151-1554611651 GCF_019279795.1 Protopterus annectens | reverse complement strand
GAGATCGCCTCTGAGTAGACGATATGCTACAGAGTATAGCTGGAGTTTTAGGTGATCAGCATAGGGCATATGCTTTAGGCCTGTGACTCTTTTAGTGAGATATTTCTGCGGCCTTTCCAGCTGTTGCAGATATCTTGTGAGGTACATACCAAACAGGGCATTGTACTCTATAACGGGTCTAATGAGGTTTGAGTACAGTGGGACAATGATCTCCTTTTTTCTGAATAAAAAGCCCTTAGTGATGAGGTGTGCCACATAGTAGGATTTCCTGACTGTTGTGGCGATGTGGTTATTGAAGGTAAGACCACTGTCCACCTGTGTCCCTAAGTCTCTCCTCACACTTTCAGTGTTTAGTGTACTGCCACCTATGTGGTAATTCATGGGTACATGTTTTTTCCCAGAGGGGATAACTATACATTTCTTGGCATTACGCTTGAGCCCATGGCTCTGGCACCAAGCATCTGTTTCTGGATATATGTGTGTATTCCTATCCAATGTGTGTGCAAAGCATGGCTGGTGCATACTGATGAGTGTATGCACTAACATCTGCGACTGTCAGATATGTATGGTCCACTGTTGTTGCCAGACATGGACTTCATTTCTTTGTGTGTGTGTGAGCATGCCCAGTATGACCTTTCAGTATTTTGTTGTCTGGCATGGCCTTCATTTCTCTAAATGTGAGAGCATGCACAGTATGACCTTCTATACTGAATGTGTGAATCCATTCCAGGTAGACTGTACTCCAGTGTAGACTTTTGAGTTCAATACCTACAGCTAGCACACAGTATCTGCAGGATATCTGTAGATCAGTTGACAATATGGGGTCAAAATGGGCAAAGGATAGTGGGGTACTGTAGATAATTGCGTCTGTGCCGCTTCTGCTACATGGTCCTGGTGTTGGCAGAGATATTCAGACATAAGTACTGTTATACACTGTGATGTTTTATGTCATCAAGTACTGTCAGGTAAACATATTTGCTTGCAGTGATGTCCTCGGGAACACAGGATGAATGCAGCTGTGTCCAGTATTGTGGTCAGCAGCCTACATATTCTTGCACACTCATGCCATTCTGGAGGGGAAGCATCCCATGTTTGTACATCCATCGACGTAACAATATGGCCAGATCTTGCTGTGGTGATACCTCACAGCTGGACAGATTCACACAGGTTACCCAGAGGCAGGGGTCATACTTCTAGACATTACCCCTACACATTGTGGTTTACAAGCAGATTTTTAGCCACCCATTATTGAGTTTGCAGCCAGGGATAGTATGTGCACACGGCTGAGTTTTGAACTTCACACACTCTATGCCGCACATGCTCCCACCACACCCCTCTATTATTCTGTCCTGTTCCATACATCATGCGGACATACTCTGATATTTTTCTTATAGCTATCACCTCATCACAGCAATAATTTGGTGTTGGTCCACAGTTCATACAGTAGGACATGGTGGACATGTTACTGTGATTTGTCTAGATGGCCTTGCATTTGGGTTCTGTGGATTGTGTAATGTTGTTATTTATGAGTCAATGACATAATATACATTGGCAGTATGGGTGAGAGACAGGTCTTTAGCAGAGAACTGTAGGCCATTTGGTAGTGATGCAGGCCAGCTGTAGCAGGCCACTGCATTCTGTCAGTCTTACAGTCCCAGACTGCAATAGACTATATTCCCCTGGGGTGACAGGGTAGGTGTGCAAGGTGTTCATGGCAATACTTTCTGTCAGTATTGATCCAGTGCTGTGGGTGCTGGTAGGGGGCTGCTTACAGCTAGGGGCACACCTACATGGGACACCTGCTCTGCATGCTGCATCCTTTCACTATTGCCATACACAGGTGGGGGTCATATTGTACTCATTCCCAACAGCAGGGATAAGACTGGAGCGGTACCTGTGGGTTGTGGTTGTGTGAGCTGGCTGCATGTGTGCTATGGACACTACTTACATCTGACTCACAGATATGCATGGGGCATTCCACTTATGCTGGCTTGTGCAGGGACATCAGCTGTTTCTCAATACATCATTCCTATGACCTTTGTGGTCTGCTAACGTTTGGTCAGATGACATCGGTATTCCCGACTAGAAGCCCAAATTATGTGCTACAAACCTGTATGTACAATTCCAAGGGTGTGTCCATTTGACAGTTACATATTATACACTGTCTGTCTGGGGTACTTGCCCCTGTGTACTGCTTGTATATCTGAGCCGACATTCATGCCATGTCCATCTTTCAGATGGTGACACATATTACTTCCAAATACTTACTATGGCTTACTGCTGGAATGTGTTTTGCTGGGAAGCATTGTGTTTGGCACTGCAGTCATGATACCTTGGCCATGTCATAGGCAGTACTGGGCAATGGCCACCAGGACAAACCTCACCATGTATACATACTGGCCACTCTCACACAATTTACAACACACACTGACCTAACTCACACAGACCTGCATATTGTACACATGCTGATAGGCCAGCTCAGGTAATCGGTGCTCCACTGTTATTATACCTACACATACATGTTACTACATTTCTATATAGGATTGTGGGGGGGGCACACCTGACTGTTACTACATTTTTACATAGGATTGGGGGGGCACACCTGACTGTTGCTACATGTCTACATAGGGTTTTTTTTGGGGGGGGCACACCTGACTGTTGCTACGTGTCTACATAGGTTTTGGGGGGGCACACCTGACTGTTACTACATTTCTACATAGGATTGGGGGGGCACATCTGTCTGTTACTACATTTCTAAATAGGATTGGGGAGGGGGGCACACCTGACAATTGTACACAATTGCTATGTCTGTCCTGGTATTTAAGGTACTCCATATCATTCTGTATTCTAACCTATCGTGCTGACTAGAGGCATATCAGTGTCTATGGGCCTTAGGTTTGATTGACCTGCATTTAAGTTTCTGACTTCGTACCCTTCAGAACTAACATTCCACTGCCTCACTTGTTGTAGTCTATCTGTGTAGGTCTGGTGGGGGATGATCTCCATAGCCATCAATCAGAGGCCTTAGCACAGCCTTTGTTTGTGTTTGTCTACACCTGTCCTGCTGGCTGAGACTGTTGTTGGGTATGTGAGCCTCCCTGATTGGCATGTGTATGTCATATGGACACAAATGTGGCCCGGCACATTTCCTGTAGTGGGTTTTGTCACCTTGTCTAGTACTGGCTACTGTGGTGACACCAGTATTTGTTACAGATCCCATGCTGCCATTAGAGGTGTCTACTATCTGCTGGCATCCCATTCAGCCACCCGATTCCCTTGCATGTTCACATCCATATTATAGATACAAGTAACTACACATACTACTCCATTCGGTGACTGGTAGGAAGAGTGACTTACCTTGTAGCTGTGCCAGTATTGAGGATGGTGCTGGAGGGCTGACTTTGTCGGATGCACATAGTACACTCCCTATACATGGTTAAGCACAGGTAGTGTCATGTTTGGCATCCCTTTTACTGTATGTGTGAGTCAGAGAGAGGTGTCATTCTCTGGGTCTCTACTGTGTCAGTGTATGTGCTATGTGTTGCCTCTTTGTCAAGGTCAAGGCATACTGGGCATGTCTCCTTCTGCCTTCTGGGGCAGGCTCAGGTTGTTCCTCCTCCAAGTCCTCTGTGGCTGTGCAGGCCTTGGCAATGGTAGGGGGCTGTGTAGCCCTGCCATATGCTGTTCCTGCTGCAGCTGTTTCCACGGGATCATATTGTGTAGCATGGTGCATACAATGACAATTTGGGTATATGTAGCTGGTGAGTACTACAAGGCTCCACCGGACATGTCCAGGCACCAGAACTGTGACTTGAGCATCCCAAACACATGCTCTATTATGATTCTAGTTTGTGCATGTGCCTCAGTGTGGAGTTCTTGTTCAGGTGTGTGTGCATTTCTGATGGGTGTCATCAGCCACGGCTCCAGTGCGTAACCAGCAACCCCCACTAGCTGACTGTAAGGGATGTCCCCATTGGCAAATCTCTGGTACAGCTGCGTCAGATGCCAGATCTGGGAGTCATATAGCTTCCAGGGCAGCCAGCACACACATTCATTATAATGCCCTGGGCATCACACATGACTTGGCAGGTGATGGAGGGGAAGACCTTGCGGATGATGTAGACCCTACCCTACTCACCAGGTGGTGCTTTGATGCATATGTGCATGCAGTCTATGGCACCCACTACCTCAGTGTATTCTGCTATTTGGTGGAAGAAATGCATATTGCTGGCCAGCATCTCAGGGGTGTTGGGGAAATATACGTGCTCACCGGCATGTGCTGACATGTCATCCAGGAACTGATGGAGTGCCCTGGATGCTGATGCCTGTAAGATCCCCATGATATTCCCAGTTGGCCTTTGGAAGGTACCTGTGGCTAGTATTCTTAGGCCTACACATACCTTGGTATCCACTGGGATGGGTTCCCCTCTGTTAGTTCTGTGTGGGAGGTGTGGCTGGCACAGCTCAACAATTTGCTGTAGGAGGTCCCTGCCCACCCTATAGTGCTCCACTGTCTCTAGTTCATGTAGCCCCTGGTAGGTTACCCTGGGTCTGTACACTCTTCTCCATCTCCTCACTGTGGGTTGGTCGACAGCATTCTCATCCTCAACACCCTCAGCCTCTTCCACATGTTGATGTATGATAGCTGCTGCAGCACCTATCATTTTGTTGCTTTTCTTTGTTAAAATTTCCTTGCTTGCATACACTGGTGGTGTAGAATATGTGGGAAAAACCAGAGGTAAAGGTGTTTGCATAGTTTATAGTAGTGTTCTGGGTTGGGCTGCTGCCTGTGTAACTGGCTGATTTTGATACATTTCACCTGCCAGCTATGCTAGTTCTCCTTGTTTGCCTTCATACTGCTGGTTTCCCTTCCCATTGCCTTCCTGTTTAAGCCCAGGGGCGTGCCGCACAAACCCAGTGCTCAGATGTGCACAGAGCTGCTATTTCCTGCTTTTTTTTTTTTTTTTTTTTTTACACCTGGTGCACACCGCATACACCCTTTTAGGCAATCTAAGCACCTTTTAGCAGAAACTGGCCCTCCCTAGAAACGAACACACTTTGCTTTTCTTGGAATAAAACAGTACAGCTTCAGATACACCCCCTTCCTTAGCTGTGCTTACCTAAGGGCAAACATGGGCCATAGGACTCCAATAAGCTTACAGCTTACATGACACACCACCTTATGAAGTCATCTAGCTCTTAGGCTTAGACCATGGTTTACTGCACCTACACGGTTGGGTACAAGCTAGCCCTGAAGGGAAATATGTGATTCAGTATCATACCCCTCATTTGCATAGGATTTCCTGCTAATGCATAGTTACAGGTCCCACACTGAGCCTTCCCCCTTAGCAACCATTATTCACTGGTCATGTTGTCTTCTGCCTGCCATTCAGTATAATGGCAAATTACTGATTTTGGTTAGAATGCTTATTTCAGTTTTTTTTTTTTTTTTGGCCCGACCTCTTTTGCATGCCACTGCCCTATGCTTAAACAGTCGAAATAGACTAAAAAAAAAAAAGTTATTCTTTTTTTTAAACAGTTTTCCATGCCAATGGCCATATATGTGGCCATTATCATGCTTTACACATACGATACAGCCTTTATTTGGAGCTGTCTTGGCTCCGTTTTGTATTTTGCCGAAATGTAGTCGATTACACTAGTCCTGCATGGCCAGCTGCCAGCTTCCTGCATTACAAATTCACCTCATTTGCATGGTTTTCACCTGCAAATGGGGTAATTTGCATATAGAAGCTCTGTCTGTGCAGGAATAGTTAAACTGGCTCATGGACAGAACCCACACGGTGAGAGTTGCTGACTCCAGGTCCGACTCCAGACCAGTGACAAGTGGAGTACCACAGGGTTCAGTCCTGAGACCCCTCCTGTATATACTTCTCTGAAGTGCAAGTGAACACCAAGGGCCTGTGGCTAACCAAGTTCGCAGATGACTGCAAACTGGGTGCCATTATCGATTCCCCTGCCGACGTAGACATCCTGCAAAAGGGCCTCACAGAGACTGACACCTGGTGTCAAAATCTTGGCCTCAAACTAAATGTCAAAAAGTGCATTGTGATCCCCTTTAGCAAACACACGGTACCCATGAATTATCAAATAGGGGGAAGCTCACTTAACACAGAAAGTGTGATAAGAGACAATGGGACCAAAGTGGATAATAATCTCTCCTTTGATAACCACATTACCACAGTGGTCAGAAAATCTTTCTACATGGCCCACTTAATCACAAAAGGATTCACATCTAGAAATAAGGAAGTCATCGTTCCCCTCTACTCATCACTTATCAGACCCCTCATTGAATACAATGCCCTGTTTGGAATGTACCTTACAAGATACCTACAACAACTTGAGAGGCCTCAAAAGTACCTCACCAAGAGGATTGCTGCCTCAAACAATTACCCTATGCTGACTGGCACAAGAAACTCAAACTGTACTCAGTCACATACCGCTTACTCCGGGGAGACCTCTGTCTGACATGCAAAGCTATGTCAAACAAGGAATTATTGGCCATGCTCCACTTGAAGAAATCCCAATCTCCCCAAGCTACACGCTCTAGGGACCTAAACCTCACCACTACAATAAATAGGACTTGCTGGAAGGATCGCTTCATGTCCCAGAGACTTCCCATGCTCTGGAACAAGATTCCCATCCACATCAAGCAGAGCTCGTCATTAGCACTACTCAAGAAAAACTTTGATGAGTGGATGGGTGATAGGAAATTCACCCCTGGAATTAGATCTGGGGCACTGCTCGATAGAGGAGCAGGAATTTAACAATACATGGGTGATGAAAGCCAATAGACTGTTGGCTAGGCATGCTGTGGCCCTCGGGCTGATAGCCTAATACCTACCTATGAACCTATGAACCTAAGAGTGCTCATGCATGTCCCGGGAGCTTGTTCCTGGATTGCACGCCAGCCATATTGCCTGCAAAAGCTCTTAAACTATTCCTGCATGCCGTGCAGGGCTTGCTGAATCCGGGGGATTGTATAGCATAGTTAAAGGAAGATTATATAAAAACAGAACTGTAGGTAATGGCATGTACAAAAATTGCTCAACTTATGGAATAGAGAAAAATGAAACATATCATTACAGTAGAGTAAATACATTGTTGCTGAGAAAAAGAAAAAAACTTCCTATAATCAAATTAAAAGGGTTAGATAGTGACAGTTGTAGCAGAGTGGAGAGTTTATAGCATTTAATTTAACATTTAGCATACACTAATGTATTAATTCGGATCAGAACATGTGCAACTCCAAGGAGATGATAGGTGGGTTTTCAGTAGTTTTTTTTCTTTAAAGTTAGTTGCGCTATTGGTGGATCTTATGTTCAGGGGTAAGGAGTTCCAAATTTTAGCTATGCTGTTAGAGTACAGGGAATCCCGGGCTGACTTTTTACTTTTAGTGATGTTTATTCGTGCTTTGTTACTAGAGTGAAGTGTTCAGTTATTTGAATAAGGAGTAAGCAGGTTTTAAAGAGCTGGAGTTTTTTCAGGTTGATAGAGTATTTGGTGGGTCATGGAAAGTTGGTTATAAGCAAGTATATTGAGGAATTCTAGCCAGGAGAGTCATTTAAGGGCAAGGAAATGATGGGATCTGCAACAATATTTGGTAGCAAACTTTGTAATTTTATTGTAGCAACTGTCTATTTTCTCTAAACCAGATTTCCTTAGTTTAGTAACAATGGGAGAGACTAGGTGAGTTCTAGAAATGGTGCCCTTTGTGTTAGAAGTAAGAGTTTCCTCCTTTAACCACATTTCTTGCACACTTCTTTTATTGTTTGGGCTATCTGTATATTGACTTTCATGTTATAATTTATAGTAACTGATGAGTTTGGTGTGGGAAACTGGAGTAATGACGATATTGTCTGAAGTGATTTTGAAAGGAGGGAGGGGTCAGGGGCTCTTGTGAGATGAAATATGATGGCTTTTGTTTTGGTAGGCTTGAATATTAGTTGAGTGTTGGTTAGCCACAATTTAACTGTGGTAAAGTATTGCTGTGTTTTTGTTGGAGTACGTCAAGTGCTGGAGCAGCACATATTAAGGTTGAATCATCTGCATATTGGATCAGATTGGCATGGAGGGTAGCAGTGTGGAGATTATTAGTGAAGAGAGTAAATAGAAGAGGGCCAAGGATAGATCCCTGTGGAATTCCCAAAGTAACAGGCAGCAGAGTAGAGAGGTTATTTAGCCATTTTACTGCTTGCTGGCATCCTGATAGATAGTCCTGGAGCCAGGCAGGTGCTAAATGGATAATATTGAGATCTGATAGAACATTTAGGAGTTTGTTGTGTGAGACTGTGTCAAACACTTTCAAAAGATCTAAAAAGATAGAAGAGACCAGATTGCCTTCATTATGAAGATGGTTAATGGCATTAGTGAAGCTCATCAGGGCTGAGGTTGTACTGTGAATAGGGTGCAACCCATGCTGAGTGTTAAATAGAAGATTACTGGATAAGAGATAGTCTAGAATTTGTGTGAATGCATTTTTCAAGAATTTTTGATAAGGGGGATAGAATAGCTATGGGCCAGTATATAAAAAACTCAGTTGAGTTTCCACCTTTGTGTAATGGAATGATGTATGTTATTTTCCAGATTGTTGGGACTTGTTGCTCAGAAATGGAGTGATTTATGAGTATTGATACTGGGTATGAGATGGCTTCAGCAGAAATTTTAAGATACTCCGTGGGTAGATTATTACCTATCAGGGTGGTTGGCTTGAGCTTTTTAAACTATTTTTTACAGTAGCTGTAGGGGCAGGCTAGAAAGAAAAATAGTTGGGATTATGTATTACTGGTGAGTAAGTAGGAGGATGAGAAGAGCAGTTGTTATTTGTGAGGGCAAGTGTGGATTCAGTGAAGCATGTAATAAATTGTGTAGCTATGTTATCTGTGGTGTTGGGGTGCCAACTTGTTGATTAGTGTTGGTGTTGGGGTGCCAATTTGTTCTGGGTATAGGATTTGTTTAATAGCTGACCAGAACGTTTGTGGTTTTTGTCTAATGTTTTAATTGGATGTTGGTGAAGTGTTCTTTCTTGTCCTGTCTGATTTCTTTTTTGGCTTTATTTCTTAGTTCCAAATATTTTTGTTAAATAGCTACAGTTTTATTATTAAACCATTTTTGCCAAGCCTTGTCTCTTGTTTTTAGTAAAGCTCTTGTTTTTTTGGTTAACTGTGGGTGAAGTGGATTTTATCCTGATTTTTCTGGGAGGATCAAGTTTATTTAAGATGTTAAGAAAGGAGGAATTAAAATACTCAACAGCTGCATCTAAGGGGAGATATGTAAGAGATGCCCGGCTGCACTGTTTGAGCACGGATGCAAATTCTTGGGGATTAAATTTTATTTTGCTTTTAATTTGGTGATAGGAGGTGAGTCTTGTAGAATTAATTTGGTGGTGAAGTAAAAAGTCAGAAAGGTGTTCACTGAGACTATCAGGAAGACAGCCGGAGACTAATGAAAGAGTGGGAGGGTTTGTGAGGATCCAGTCAAGGATTGGTTCTTTTCTTGATGTGTTGTCTACTGTGGTAGAATTTTGGATTATTTGGGTAAAGCCATGAAAATTAATATGATTTGTAGGGATCAGTGAATTACAGGAGTACCAATCAGTGCTAAAGTCACCCATTATAATTGTTTCCTGAGGGAGGGATTTAGTTGTCCAGTGCAGGATGTCATCTAGGGTAGGAGGGTTATTTCCAGGTGGGATATGAGCACCTACTATGTTTAGATGGTTTTGGGGAATCTTGTAGTGGGATATAAGCACCTACTATGTTTAGATGTTTTTGGGGAATCTTGTAGTAATTGGCCATTTTGGGCCATTTCTAGCTCTTTGAAGTACCCTGCATAAAAACCCGCTTTGGCGCGTTTTTTTTCGCTTATCCTACTCAGCAACAGCTCCTCGTGGTCCTGCAGAGTGGTGCTAGCAGCAGAGAAATGAAAAGAGTGACTGCTTTCAAGATATAAGTATATTTTTTCTGTTACTACCTGTGCAACCATCCTTTCCCGCCGAAAACTGAGTTTACACTGCTGATTTAACTGTTAAAAGCTTGTTTTGTGTTTTTTATTACCTGCACTTAATTTAAAAGTTTGTTTGTTGTATTTAACTGTTGCGGTTGCCCCAAGTGTGCTAGCCTGTGCATTGAATATACTGCAATTCTCCTTTTTTTTTCCTGAAAAAGAAAAAAAAAACAAAAAAAATCCTTGTTTCCCGCCTTTCCTAAACTAGAATAGTCCGTTATATAGGCTTTGCTGTATTCTGGACTTTTGGATAGTTCATGTGTTGCCCATTTCCTTACTTGGATAGAAGGAAGTTTCTTTGCTCACCAGTGGGAGTGGGGAGCCTTGAGCAGCCTATCTGTCCCTGAAGGAGTGACCTCAGCACAAAAATCTTGTAGTAATTGGCCGTTTTGGGCCATTTCTAGCTCTTTTGAAGTTCCCTGCATAAAAACCCACTTTAGTGTGGCTTTGCGCGATTGTGCACATAGCGCAGCATCGGGCAGCAGCGCTTAATCAGGTTTAAACTATTCCTGGCTCCACAAAGTCTGCTCTTCAGTTTTTCCCTTAGAACTGCTCTATTTCTCAAATTAAACACCCTATTCTCAATCTAAGGCCCTGCACTTGCCCAAATAAGCAATCTTAAAATCTAGCACTAATAAACTAAAAGCACTACATCCTCATATACTCTCCACAATTACCTTGTCCCCTATTGGTCCTTTTTAATTAAGTGATAAAAGAGTTCCCTTTACTACTCTAGCATGTCCAAAGGTCAGTTAATGGTTTCCTCTCCAGTCCAGCTGGTGAATCTGGGAATCTTGAGGCAATGTTACAACTGTCTCATGTACACGGACAACCCTCTCCTCCTCCAAACAGGTTCAAACATATGTGAGAGATGCAACCATATAGCCAAAGTGTAGGCTGAGCTCTCTCACCTCAGAACAGGTGTAACCAGTCAGGAGGAGACGGTAACCTCACACAACACTAATCCAGTCTCACATAGTCCTACCACAACAGCAAACCAAACACATAACCACACAAAAACATACTCGGAGGCTCTAAATAAAAATCTACCTAAGCAGCAGAGACCTCCAAAGCAGACATCCAAGCAAACGCTACCCCACAACAAAACACATGCAACACATAGCTCACAAAGTCAGTGTGCCAAACAGTCACAGCCCTTAAGGCTGAATAACACACCTGATACACTTGTAATAGGTGATTCTATAGTCAGACACACTGACGTCCCGCTCACCAGGCTGAACAAGGAGAAGGTCACAGTGAGCTGCCTGTTGGGCGCTAGGATCCACCACATAACGCAAGCACTCAGGTCACTCCAAAGCAAGTACAAATATGGCTCTGTCATAGTACATGCTGGTGTGAATGACCTAAGACGTACCTCCCTCAACTACATGAAAAGAGACATAGAGGAGCTCTCCAATCATGTAGCCCAGGCCGGTATGACCCTGACCTTGAGCAGCATCTTACCCTCACCTAGAATGATGCCGTAGTATAAAGACAAAATGATTGATTTTAACAATTGGCTAAAATTTTGGTGTCATTCAAAGGGGATCCAGTGCCTGTCAGCCTGGGATGACATGCTCGACAAGCCATGTTACTTTGCTAGGGACAGCTTGCACCTGTCACCCTGGGCTTTCGGATACTGGCAAAGGCTCTTGCCACCCCCATAGTGCCTTTTTTAGGCAAGGCTCAAAAGACAAACCCACCTCCATAGAAAACACAAAGAACAAGAAACTAAGGGTAATGCTGCTAAACGCCAGAAGTCTAAACCTCAAAATGCATGTACTCGAAGCTCTCCTCAGTATGGAGAACATTGATATCTGTGCAGTGACAGAAACCTGATTCAAAGCTCCAGAGAGCACTCCAGCACTACCAGGTTATACCTCATATCATGCTTTTCGGCCCCAAAACTTGGACCGAACCACAAAAGGAGGGGGAGTATCCATATTTATCAAGGATACCCACACCTCCAGGTTAGTGGTGTTGCACAAAACATCAGAAACCATCCATGTGCAACTAACAGTGGGCAAAACTGCCTTTCAGTTTATAGCATGCTACAGACCACCATCTCAAAATCAGGAATCCCACTCGGCTTTCCTGAAAACATTGGAGAACATGAAGATCTCTCCAAACACCATTATATTGGGTGACTTCAACTACCCAAACATAGACTGGGAGCATTACTCAAGCCCCAACACCCTAGCCCAAAGGTTCCTGGAATTTATAAACTCAAATGCCATGGAACAACTAGTCACAACTCCCACAAGAGGGGAAAACATACTTGACCTGATCATCACCAACATGGGGACCCTATGCTCCACACCAGAAGTATACCCCTCATTGGTAAGATCAGACCATAAATTAATTTCACTGGATATCCACAACCCGACCCCACACCCAGCCCAGAAAACCACAGTGAAAAACTTCTCAAAAGCGAACTTCACACTTCTCAAAACTGAGGTGGAATCCTTCAAGGCCCCCGGGCCAGTGGAAACTACAGCCCAAACCACAGAATCCTATATAAACACATTCTATGGACACCTCCAGGAATGCATGGATCATGCTATCCCAAACAAAACCAAGACCCAATCATCCAAAGGCAGGCATCCAGTCTGGTGGACCCCAGCCATAAATAAGTTGTACAACAGAAGGAGGAAGCTACGACATGATAGAGCATAATCCCTAAAAGGGAAGGCATCTCTGATCAGTACTAGCAAAAAATTACGATCCCTCATAAAATCCTCCAAGGCCAGCTTCGAGAGAAAAATTGCACAGGACACTAAAGACAATCACAAGGCTTTCTTTAGCTATGTTAGGAACCTGGGATGCAACTCCCAGATATGCTCAGAGTTGATTCTAAATGACAAAAAATACACTGAACCCACAGACATTGCCAACATCCTGGCAGACAGGTTCAGTGCAAACTCCCAAAAGAGCAAATATCTATCCCAGCAGAGTGCAGCCTCCCTAACATCTCAGATGCTCAGGTGAAAGCCGCCCTGTCCAAAGTAAAAAACACTGTTTCAATGGGACCAGACGGTGTCCCGGGTTGCGTCCTACATGGACTCCAAGAAGAACTAAACCCTCACGTAAAACTGTTGTACAATCTCAACCTCACTACAGGATATGTACCCAAAGAATGGTGTACAGCAACAGTGGTCCCACTCCACAAAGGTGGTGCCTCAACGGACCCTGGTAACTATCGCCCCATAAGCCTGACTAGCCTTATCTGCAAGGCCATGGAGAGGATCATCATGGAACTCATAAACAAAGACATTGGGGACCTACAGACACTAGATCCTACCCAATTCGGCTTTGTCAAGGGCAGATCCTGCCTCTTGAATCTGGTCGACTTTTTTGAAACAGTCACCAAGGCCATAGATGAAGGGAAGGTAGTCCACACAGCCTATCTGGACCTCGCAAAGGCATTTGACACAATACCCCACTTGGGCATCATAGATAAGCTATCCAGCTTAAATATAAACTCCTATGTCACAAGATGGGTTGCTAACTGGCTCAAAGACAGAACCCACAGAGTCAGAATTGCCGGAGCCATGTCAGACTCGAAACTGGTTACAAGTGGTGTCCCACAAGGCTCTGTCCTGGGACCTCTCTTGTTCGGCATATACTTTTCCGAGGTACAGGCCAACATGGGACTATGGCTGACCAAGTTCGCAGATGACTGCAAACTGGGTGCCATAATTGACTCTCCAGCTGACACGAACATCCTCCAAAATGGTCTCACAGAGATGGATAACTGGTGCCAGAGCCATGGCCTAAAGCTAAATGCCAAAAAGTGTATAGTCATACCCTTTGGCAAAATCAAAGTGCCCACAAATTACCACATAGGTGGTAACCCATTATGAATGGAAAAAGTAATTAGGGACCTGGGGACCCAAGTTGATAGCAATCTCTCCTTTGACAACCACATTGCCAAAGTGGTTAGAAAGACCTTCTACATAGCCTACCTTATCACGAAAGGATTCACATCTAGATCAAGGGAGGTAATAGTGCCCCTTTATTCATCCCTCATCAGGCCCATCATAGAATACAATGCCCCTTTTGGGATGTACCTTACCCGACACCTGCAGCAACTAGAAAGACCCCAAAAGTACCTCACAAAGAGGATCAAGGGACTCAAACAGATCCCATATGCTGCCCGGTTAAAAAAACTCCAGCTCTACTCAGTTGCATACCACCTACTTTGAGGTGATCTATGCCTGACATACAAAGCTATGTCCAACCCAGAATTAATGGACATGCTCCACCTCAGAAAATCTAAATCCCTTAGAACCATGCGCTTGAGGGACTTGAACTGCAGCACAGAAATAAATAGAACATGCTGGAGGGACAGATTCATAACCCAGAGGCTCCCTTCCTCTGGAATAGAATCCCAGTCCATGTTAGGCAGAGGACCTCAATGACTCTCTTCAAGAGGAATCTTGATGAGTGGATGGGAGATCGTAGGTTTACCCCGGGGATTACTTCTGTGTCACTACTAGACAGAGGCACAGTAAACTAACCTTAAAAAGGGCACAGCAAACTTAAATCAAAGGGTGGCGAAAGCCAAACACACTCGGGCTAGGCTTATAAATGCCCCAGGGCAGATAGCCTAGTATGAACCTATGAACCTATGAACCTATAAGTAAACATTATTATTTCAGCACTCTTAAAATATGGGGTAACCAAGTTTATAGTTTCAAGTGTGAGATTGTTTCTAAACAGTATGCCTGTTCCACCACCTCTCTTGCCTATTCTATTTTGCCTGTACATGCTGTAACCGAGGAGTATTATTTCATTGCTACTGACTTTGGGCTTTAGCTAAGTTTCTGTAATCACGGCAATGTCAGGTACATATAGTGAAAGGGTGGCATGAAGTTCTTGTATCTTCTTAAGTATATTTCTATGGTTTACATTGCGAATTAATAGGTCAGAGCTTTTTCTGTAGAGGTTTAGGGGATTGTGATGCTGAGTGATGGGTTGGAAGTTAGGCAGGGGAGGGTGAGTTTGGGGTCTAGGGTTAGGATGGATGTCTCCTCTGAAAATTAGTTGTGATGCTATGTGAACAATCATTTTTAGGTAGTTTTATATATATAGACTTATCATATTCTAGCAAGATGTGAGAATATGATTGATGATGGAAAATGGTAAATGAGACTAGATTAATATTTTCAGTATTACAGATAGCAGTGGATATTGTAAGAGAGGTATTTTTTTGTTGCTATGGGGAGGATAATGTGGTCATATGGAAAGGTCATGAAATGTTAACTTCATTATGGTAGGATATCATATGAGCATATAATGTTAGAATTAAAAGAGTTGAAAGGTAAAAGGGCAGCATATTAATTTTGTCAGGTTAAAGGTGGGCTATTGTAGATAGGAATAGTATATATTATACAGATACTGTGGGGATTTGGATATAATGGTGATTAGGTATGTGGGTGATTCTTACTGTAGTAGTTTTAGTAATGGTGGTTATTGCATGCTTGTTTTAGTTGGGGAGTTCAAGCTAGAATGTGTAGGTGCTTTTTGTTTGGTTTAATGGATATAATGCTTAGTTATGGGAGGTGATGATAGCTTAATTAAGTGGAAAGTGATGTTGAGAACAGGTTATGGTGTGATTGTGGAAGTGGCTAGTTAGAGATTAATATGTGGGTGGTTGTAAAATAGGGGAAGAGTGGGGTAGCGGAGTGAGCCCAAGTGAAGTGATGGTGAATAGAGCGGGTAGATCCAGGTCTAGTGTGTGATGTTGAAAAAGGAACAAGTCTGTGAAAATTGAGGAAAGTTAAGATGTTTAACCACTTTCTAATTCTATTCCAATTAAATGAATGCACTAGCAACTGGTTTGTTAGCATACCTGAGGTACTTAATGTATGATAACATCTAGGCTGCCCTTTTACAGTTAACTACTATACCATTAAAGACAAATGAAAAGGGAGAATTTCACTTTAGGAGACCTTGTATCTGGTAACTACAAAGATAGAAACTGGTATTTAAATGAAAAAATCAGAAGGCTAATTTTTTTTTGGGGGGGGTGTAAGATGTATAGGCTAGCAGCTGATGCCCCTTGGAAGACTGCTTCCTATACAAAGTTTTAAAAATTAACTTCCTTGGAATGTACTTTGGTTAGAAGCACCTACATTACTTTTTCTGCACTTAACTGTTTGTGGAAACTGCTTCTAAAAGTTGCCTGTTTCATGGATAAATGAACTGGAAATGAAGGCTGCACTCTCAGAATGGGAAGAGGAGACCCCAAAAAGTCTTCAGATTAATGAACAGGACAGTAAATTAGTCTTTCTGCACTTAATTGTTTGTGGAAACTGCTTCCAAAATGTGTCTGTTTCATGGAAAAACATAGTGGAAATGAAGGCTGCACTCTCAGGATGGGAAGGGGAGACCATGAAAAGTCTTCAGATTAAAGATTGGAGAGTAAATTAGTTTTTCTGCACTTAAATGTTTGTGGAAACTGCTTACAAATGTTGCCCATTACATGGGAAAACATACTGGAAATGAAGGTCATGCTCAGAATGGGATTGGGGACCCATAGAAGTCTTCAGATTAAAGTTTGGAGAGTAAATTCATTTTTCTGCACTTAATTGTTTGTGGAAATGCATTTTAAAAGTTGCCCATTTCATGGAAAAACATACTGGAAATGAAGGCCGCACTCTCAGAATGGGACGGTGGGACCCCAAGAAGTCTTTAGCTTAAAGATTGGAGAGAAATCACTAAGGGATCCTATGCTGAGGAGAAGAACAGCTGCTATTTATGAGTAGTTCCTCATTCTGTATCTGTACCTGTTGAATCTTTCAGACTTGGTAATGGTGCAGCTGCAGGCATCATGTTTGCAGTCGTGTTATGCAGCTTTCAGCATAGCACAGCCATGGTACTCAAATTAGCTGGTGAATCCTACAGTGTACCACCAGAAGCATGCAAGCAATGAGAATGCATCTTCAGATGAGCAAACCCACCTCAGTGATCGTCCTTGTCTGCTGTTTGCTGTATTATATGTCTTCTCTGTCTAGTTTGTGAATTACTGCACCAGTGTGATCAACCAAGACTACAATAGGTATGCCAAATACCTAACCAGGCAGATGTGGCATGCTGCCACTATAGAATGCATCCAGAAGGGCACAGCCATATCAGATGTTTGAGCCATGTGTGCTTTGCTTTCCATTTATTATGCAGGCATGGCATTTGCTTATCACCTACAGTTTGAACAGAACTGGTGAATATAGTAGTAGGAAGGAGCATCATTTGTGCTAGAAGAATAGATCACTGCATATGTGCAACCCGTGGCATCAGTGATGCTAGGAATACCACCTGTGGGATGGAAGTCCCACATTAAAGGCAATCTCTTAATAGCATCTTGGGTGCATAAATAGATTTACTTAGATGAACAACCAAGCAGTCAAGGAAATGGTTTGGAATCCTGTTTGCATATGCTTGCAATATCCTAATGGCATCCCCAATAGGCCTCTGAAGTGTCCCTGTGGCTAGGATGCTAACTAATGTCATTGTCTTGTTTTTCAGTGGTACTGGACATGCATATGCAGTTTATACATCCATGTTATGACATGTACTAACTAACCAACTAAGTAAATAAATAAATACAAATGGCTTCATAAATGTCAGATACAGAATGATGCAGTGTATTCCAGTGTGTGTGTGTGTGTGTGTGTGTGTGTGTGTGTGTGTGTGTGTGTGTGTGTGTGTGTGTGTATGTATGTACTGTACAATTGTGACATATATGGCACAGGTTTGTCTCTACATTCCGTACACAGTTAGCATGATTTTTACCTTAATATCCCATAGATTAATCATACCAGTACCTGCAGTACCATGTAGCAACCCAATAGTCTGTCTAAGGTGGAAAGGACCACAACCACTTAACACTGACAGTGGATGGTCTACCAAGTCAGTAAGATCTAACAGTATGACTGTATCACCCACTGATGGTGTGGATGTAGACTATGACATTACATGGGCCACACCCTGCACACCACCTTGGCTCCTATAGCAGGCAGCAAATGAGTCAAGAGATGTGGTGTAAGATATGTGATGAAAGGAGGTGCTGCCAGTATAGCTACCTGGAATTTTGTAAATAATTATATGTCATTTGTGAATATCAAAATGATCTGCATAAGATGCTTGTGTTGCAAATGCATTAGAACTATATGTTGTGTATATCAAACTGATTTGTACAGATGTTTGAGTTGAAAGTAAAGTGCTTGTGTTTCAAATTTATCCCATATGTGCCTTACTGGAGAGAACAGAAATGTACATGCACTGTACTACAACTGTTTAAATGTATATATTTTAACTGAGGAAACTGGAGGGTTAACCTCAGTTCCAGAAAAGTTTAGAAAAAGATCTGAAATTAAATCACTTTATAGGCTAGGTCATAAAGATGCTATCTCACAGGTTTCAAGCCAGCCAGAGACACAAAGTTTGTACTAGGAAGCTTCTGTATTGTCTTTGGGGTAAATTAATTACTACTCTGGAAGCATGGAGGAATGCAATTGTTTTATGACTTCCACCACCTGCCAAAGATCTGAGCAAAAGCCCTTGTGTGTGTATTTTTACAAGTCCTTCCAGCTTCCAGCAATGGTGGTTTTGCATGGGAACTAGAAGTCAGATGACCTGAAATTACATCATTCTGCAAGCTATCCCAGCAATAATATTTTAGATATTATATTGAAAAGTCTCTTAATGACACAGAGCATTCTGTATTCTGTCTTGGGTCTGACTACAACAAAAACCAGTCACCACATTATCTGCCTTGCTCTATTAAGTAACTTATTAGGGGAATAGTCATTCTCTTAGATTCAGTCAGGAATATAGTGAAGCTTATTTTAGATATTTTTCTTTATTTGTCTAAGCCTGTCCTTCAGTGTTGTTTTAAATATTTCCCATGATTTGAAACTCTGATGTCACTGTGAATATATACTTAGTATTTTCTTCTTCTTTTATTATTTATTATTAAATGTATTTAAACCTTTCATTGTGGCTGATCTTTGTAAGTTTTGAGAGTACTTGCATATTTATTTGGTGACACTGTGTGTGCCACTCCAAATAACCTTGCCCTTGGTCAGACGACCATTTGTATTAGTATTAATATTACACAGTAAAATTGGACACCCTTTGTTAAAGGCATTAAAATAGCTGGCAAGGGGTTCTGGTGGTAGTGACAATTACTTTATAGTCTGCGCATAAGGGGGTGTGATGTGGATATCCCACCAATGCCAAACTGCCACCAATTAATATGTGAAGCCCCAGCACTGGCCCAGTAATCAAGTAGCCTCAACCTCACCACTGGCAACAGTGGGGGATGTACACTCTGGGAGGATGACAAGTACACACACAATAAATACAATTTCCTTTAAGAGCACACAGAGACTACAATCAGTCTGGGTCTGGTTTCTCCCTCTTTCTCCAGATCCCTAATAAGACTCCCCACTGGCACAGCTTTGGGTTGAGATCTCAGCTGAATGGTCAAGCCAAAACCTCCAGCACCATGTGTATTATCCTTCTTCTATGTTTTATTTCACCTAGGTTTATGGCATCCATGCATCCCAATTCCTGCGAACCCCCAATCAGTGACCCTGAGAATTTAGGTGATATGGTGCCTTTCTACTTGAGAGAGGACATGGGATATGTCTGTAGAATGCAAGTTTGGCAACAGATAGTGCCTGATGTAAATGCAGCAGGTGGCCAAAGTAGGACATGTGATCAGGTGTGTCATAGGGTCACTGACATGATTGCATTGGCCCAGAGGAGAACAGCTGTGGTGACCCATGGACAGATGGCTATTGAGGGGAGCTGTTACAGAGCCACTGCTGACACCAAATGAAGAGTTCCTGTCCACTATCAGGGATCCAGATATCTCAGTGGAAAGTGCACAATACCATATGATTGATTTTGGTGCTGCTGTTTCAGGGAGGACAAATATGTCCCAAGAGGAGCTACCAGGTAGGCTTACCTACATCAATTGTTAAATACGTTTTGTATAGTAAAATACTGACAGCAATACATAACTCATTACAGCCAAGTGCACCTCCAGTTATTTCTGCAGTTACCTCCTACTGTGCATCTAGGAGTCAAATATTGCCGGTTCAAATTTCCATTAATAATTCCAAACTCATACTACATACAAGGTATCAGGATATTTTATCTTGAAGCATACATGATGGCAAACACATCTGTATTGGTATTTGACCTCTGTCAATGAGTATTTGTTAGAACTGTAAAGTGATAGCTTCATTTTTAAAGGTTCAAGCCACACCCACTGGGAGTTAAAGGTGCACACTCAAAAGACCTGTACTAGAGGGAACGAGTTAAGTTCTGTTTAACATCATTTTTTTTTTTGGTGAGGGGGAGAGTTGTAGATTGATACAGTTAACAACACTTTTGGTTGATTACACATGGGCTTGAGGTGGGCATGTCATACAAGTTTTTTTTAAATGCATCGTTAATAGTCATATAAAGGGAAAAAACAAACGTTTTAACCCCCTGTGCTACTGTTAATTGTGATTGCTTAACTTCTTCCAGGACCATCCTACATAGGAATACTACTGTCATCTGCACATGGTAAGCCAAAAATTTTATGCAGGAGTGATGAGCAGTTCAAAGAAATATTTATTTTGTCCATATGTATGAAGTAGGTGTCAGGACTGTTGTGTATATTGATATACTGTCTGTAATAGTAGCATCACTGTTAGTTTTTTAGCATATATTGAAGTATAGTAATGTAGGTATTCATTTATTTCCTGTTTTTGTTGCTTATCATCACAGGTAATCCTGACAGTGGAGGTGTAGGACTCTTTTACCACTTGATGTCAGAGTTTCGGAATACTCTGATGATGATGATGATGATGATGATGGTGGCCAAACACAGGAGCAGTTGAGGGGTGCAGAGGTTGAATCTGACACTGAGGTTGACATTCAGTCATCCCCTGTAATTCCACTGGGCACAGCCAGTAGGCCTATGCCAACCCATTCCAATGAGCCCTCAGATATTGGACAGCTGGAAGGTGAGACACTCAGTTAGGGTATTGTGGTTACTGTGGCTGTAGCCAAAGTCTGGGTGAGGTGCCATGCAGGAGGGTTGTTACGGGTGCTTGTAGGATGCCTGCTGTCCATCCTCCACCTGATCCAGGATGATATTCCCGTGCCACTCGACATATGTTTATGGACATCCTGAAGGTGCAGGCATGTTCCAATAGGTCCTACAGAGGGTTGTAGATGTGGCTCAGGCTGACATGCATTACTGCCTCCATTGTGTAGCTGATTCAATGAATCAGATAAATGACATGTTGGAATAAGTGGTGTCTGTGATGGAACATCTGCTGGGAGGAGATGGCATCTTCATGGGCATAGGTCAGCCACATCATCTGATGTTAGCAGATGTGACTGTGTCTGACCACACTCCCATAGTGGCACTACTTCCACTACAATGTCAGTGGTTGAGGTGTCCACCCCCAGCTGTGACAGGCCATGGGGTCATGGTCCTGGGTGCCCTTGTGAGGACAGCTCAACCAGCAGATATCAGTCACATTCAGGTAATAGCAGTGCACCTGACGATGGATGTGAACATGTCAGTGCAACTCCTGACAGAGCCAGTTCTCATGGTCAGGTATGACAATGATAAACTGCCACCTCTACCATGCATGGCTCACACCTGTCTGACATTCCAGGATGTAGTCTTAGCACAGAGCTTTGCTGTGTTTATGCAGACACTCAGACACACATTTCACATAGAGTGCCTACAGTATACAGACCCATACACATATCAGCTACATGAGACATTAATGAGGGTTGTAGGTCATCCTGTCTCAGTGGCCCTTGATATTATCTACATTCCTGCCTGCCTGTGTTTCTTACTCACACACAGTCACTACTTTCGTGGTAGCCTTGGCCTCTGTCCTCCAAACCCCACCTTGTGCAAATGTTGATAACTGTGCCATCACTTTGTCTGTAATTTGTTGATTCAGGGTTACATATGTATATGTCTAATACACAGGGTGGATGGCTAACTGAGTGCTTAAGATATGTATTGGTGATGTAATTTGGATTTTTTTTCCTGAATTTTTACAGAATTGTAGTTTTGTGATTCTGAATTTGAAATCATTGATAAAGCATTCATACTTATTGTTTCACTTTTGAGAATAATTTCAAGGAAACCCAACCCTACCTGCCTTAATGACTTCAGACCGGTCATCTTAACAGTAAACATCATGAAGGTGCTTTGAGAGGATTGTGAAGAAACATCTATCTGCAAGTCTGCCTAAGTCCTTCGATCCACTCCAGTTTGCATACCAGCAAATAGATCGACTGCAGATACTATATCTGTCACACTACACCTTGCATTAAAACACCTAGAAGGGAGGAACAACTACGTGAGGATTTTGTACATCAACTTCAGTTCTGCATTCAGCACTGTGATACTGATGCATCTAGTGAATAAACTTGTGAAACTCAGGATAAACAAGCACCTATGTAACTGGACTCTTGACTTTCTGGTTGATAGACCCCAGTGGACATACACTGGAAACAACACCTCTCAATGCATAGTCCTGAATACTAGTGTCCCCCAATGCTGTGTGGTCAGCCCCTTGCTCTTCACCATCCTCACCCATGACTGCACTGCAAAACATAAGTCAAACCATATTATAAAATTTGCTGATGATACCACAGTCATGGGTCTCATTAGCGGTGGAAATGAACATAACTACAGGGATGAGGTGAACACTTTGATTGCCTGATGTGACAGGAACAATCTGGACCTGAATGTTAATAAGATCAAAGAAATGGTTATGGACTTCAGGAGAAAGGCAACAGTTCACCAACCACTCACTATTGAAGGGGTGGTAGTAGAGAAAGTCAAAACAACCAAGTTCCTGGTCCTTCACATCTCTGATGACCTCTCCTGGACTGCTAACACCAACCAGATAGTCAAGAAAGCTCAACAGAGGCTTCATCTCCTGAGAAAGCTCAAAAAGGTCAGGGTCCCACTGTCTGCTCTTACCACTTTTTACAGGGGAGCTATCAAGAGCATCCTCACTGGCAACTTCATAACATGGTTCAACAACTGCACAGCTGCTGAGAAGAAGAAACTCCAGAGGGTGGTGAGGGAGGCTGAGAAAATATTGAGCACAAACCTCTCTTCTATTCAGGAGCTTTTCTTTACAAGAGCAAGAAAGAGAATATATAAAATACTTGCTGATTTGACCCATCCAGCCTACAACTGGTTTTCACAACTTGCGTCTGCAAGGCGGGACTGCAGCTTCCACTGTAGGACTACTTTCCTTTCCTTATAGTCTTTCTGACATAGAATGATGAACATAAAGCACAAATAGCTAAGTAAACAATATTAGTAGTATTACAATTTGCTGAACAATTAAACATAGACATAAGACTATAAGGAAATTAAGAGAATATATAGTTGAACATAAGTCTGATATTAGAAGAAACATCAAAACTAATGCATTAAGTAAACACATTTCTGAAAATGGTCAAGAACATCAATTTAAATTTAGAATTATTGATGTAGTATATGTTAATAGGGTGAAGACATTAACAATATTGTTGAACTTAAAGAGTATGAATGGACAGTTAGGCTACAGGCAGATTTTTTACCTGGTTTAAATAATGCTGTTAGCTTGAAGCCTATTTTAGTAAACAAACAGGCAGAAATTTTATAAGTTTTATGTATATGTTTATATATTATATGTTTATGCACATATATTTTTATATGAATTTTTTAGTAATTTTAAAAGAGTTTATATCTATCTATATCTATCTATCTATATATATATATATATACATATATATATATATATATATATATATATATATATATATATATATATATATATATTGTATATTGAATAAAAAGGGGGGTATCATTATTATTTTGTAATAGGCTGGCTGTGATCATGTGTTTTTTTAAGAACTCCTATTTGAAAGTTGTATTTTTAACTTTCATGATAGTAGCACTGAGGGAGGATGTTTGTGACCTGAAAGCTTTGAAATAAATGTTGGTTTTCATCTTGTGGCATTGGATTTTTGAGTCTGAATTCTACTACTACCTTTTTACTCCATTTATTGCAGTACAGACTGTTCTTGTGATGCTAGCAGTACAAAGACATTACACAAGTAAATAAAAGTTATGAGCAATGCGTAGCATCAACTTCACTGTATGTATGTATGTGCATAGGATGAAAGGTATACCCCTTAGTGGTAAGCATCTGTGCTATCCATTGCCTCTTGCTAGGGTGATGGCATACTGTGCATGCCTAGATCTACGTATACCCATAGCAGCTGAGGATTCACCATCTAACTCCTCATCTACACGTGGATGTAGTGACCTCATCAGTGGTGGTGGAACATTTACTCCTAGCCCTTGGTATTCCTGTTGCAGCTGTTTTTGCAGGATAATATTCTATAGGATATCACAAACCAGTGGCGGCTGGTAACTTCAAATCAAAGGTGGGCTGCAGGAGACAGCTGAATGGGTGGGGCCAATGGAAAGGGGTGTGGCCAATTAGAAAGGGGCATAGCTATGCTCAAAACCACAATACTGGGACTTTAATTAAATACATTGCCGTGGGTGCCAGACCATCATTATGAGAGTTCAATCAAGACAAAATGAAGTGGAGAAGAAAAAAAAAGTATTTCAATGCATTGGCTACATGACAGCTTACTTAATATCTAGACAAAACAAAAAGATTGTGAAGCATGAAAAAATAAATTACTTTTTAAATATATTACTGTGATGGTGGTGCTGCAGTAGCATTGTCGCCTCATAGCAAGATGTTGTCCCATTCAATTCTCAGCTAGAGCGTCTTCTGTGTGGAGGCATACGTGAATGGGGCATGCCTTCATTGAAGGTTGTGTGTCAGGGCTGGTAACCCGGTACGTAAAAATCCACTACCAATCATTAGTGGACCGGAGTTCCACTGTGGCAACCCCTAACCAGGAAAAGCCAAAAGACACAAACAAAACTGGAATGCCAGTCGGAATAAAGTATTAAAAAACAAGCAGCACTCAACTCAAAGCACTTCACCTTGCACTGTAGTTCTAATTATAATTTATATTCAGCTTTATAAAAGTACCAAGTAACTTGCTGAAAGTAGCAATCTCTGTGATACAGATTACCCCAGCGTTTAAAAATGTTTCTTATCCAAAAAAGACCTGCTGCGGTGCTGCCTGAGAACAACTATCTTCTTGTTTCATGGGGAAAACATGATCAAAGTAAAAAAATGAACATTAGACAAGAAACAAGCTCAAGATAAATTGCTTAAAGGATTACTGCACAGGATATGGACCACACATGATATATTGGCATTCTGTTTAGTTTACAGGTAAAGCCTGCAAAGATGACTGCAAGCCTCCAAAAAATGTAATGAGACTCTGAAAATACTCTAATCCTGTCCTTTATTACAAATACTGTCATATGCATTTCAATACCTAAGGCTTATACGTTACCTAGCTATGTAAATACTCTGTGCATGGCAACAACAAAAAGGGTTTCAATGTTGATAATTCTTTAACACTATGCTTATTAAAGCTGACTTGCATCTTACAATCCCAGACAAGCTTACCTGATGGTCATTAGAGCATTGCTACTTAAACACAGAGCAACATGCATTGCAACAACATACATTTTTTGAACAATAAGAAGCATAAATCAACAGTATAAAAATATGACAGAAAACCAGAACATTCTGCAAAATCAAGGATAGATGAAAAGCCACAGTAGTACTCGTGTCTACCTTGGATGGGGGGATACTTTGCACACTGTATAACTACTCCTTGCCTTGCTTGGACACATCCAGAGTCACAATTTGAAATGTCTCTGGCTGACAGTGATGGCCCTGACATATTTGTCATACCTCTCAACCTCAGAGCAAGAAATCTGGAAAAAGCTATAAATAGATGTGGGACAAAGGCCCAAAAATAAGGACAATTTTTAAATATTGCTCTTATAACCTTAGAAAGAAAATAGAATAGTAGGTTTTGCATTAGTATGACTTTTCTGAAGGGTATGAAATCTGAAACTCAAATGTCTGTCATTATTCCTAACTTCAGTCTTTAATGATTTGCCACCAATTTGCCAGAAAACAACAATTTATGAAAAACGGACCAAACGTGATGCAAAAATATAAAATAGCCACACAATACAGCTGGGAACCTGTCAAAAAAGGGACACATTTTAATAATAGTACTGTTAAGTCGAGCAGCTGACAAAATAAGAGAATCTACATGCATTTCTAAAATAAAAGTAATCTGTAACTCTGATCATTACAGTTATTTATTAATTGTAACCCTTCCACATTTCTTCCAAAATTGCCATTTTGCGGAGGGATTATTAGGGGGAGAGCAACATTTTGAAACAAAATCAGGGACAGTTGAGAGGTTTGGATATATCTAATTCTATAAAATGATTTATTTGCACATACCTCTCAACCTCTTAACTCAGGAAATCTGGACAAGGCCAAGTATATTGGGGGAACAAACAAATAGTACTAAAAGTTCCGCTTGTATAAACTTAGTTGATAGAATAACAGGTCTTGCTTTAGCATGCATTTTTCTGAAGGGTATGAAGTCTGAAACTCAATGTCTGTCTTTATTAAGTGACTTCAATCCTAAATGATTTGCCAGGAAACCACAAATTTTATGAGGAACACACCAAAAATAAAAAGCAAAATTCTGTGAAAATCTGGACAGTTGAGAGATATAGTTCAGCCGGGAGGATTATGCTGCAGAAATCCTACATGACAGACTTGGCTCCCTAGGTGTAGACAATAAATACCCCCAAAAATGAAGATCTAAGAGAAGTGATTGTTTCAATCTGGCTTCATCGCTTTCAGTAGCATTCAGACTCAGTGAAAATATTCAGCAACAAAAAAAGTTTTTTCTTGTAGTTAGTTGATTTAACTGGTTCCTAATCAAACGCATCCAACCAAGAACTGGGAGGGGGCATACCTGAACTGATCAGATAATCAATAAACACCTTCCTGATTTGTATTATATTATATTCCTTGTATAATACAGTGCAGTTGTTAGAGGGCATTTTAAAGTTATTGTTTTGAACATTTTTCCAGTAAACAATGAAACAAAATGCATGCACCAATAATGACAAAACTGCCCAATTCAGAACATTTCCATCATAAAAGTCTACTCAAACTTCTACAATCCACCAGTATCAGTAAATATGCACAATCTCTGCAGAAGTAAAAATTATCTAAATAATTACACATTAAAGATATCTGTAACTAATGGAGAGGTTGCTGCTAGCAAACAACTTTATATTTCATTGTTTCACCTACAAATAAAGTGCCTGTTGCCTTGAGGAATAAATTGCCTATGTTACATTAAAAAAATTATAAGCTAGTAATATTGCAATAGGGAATGGATGGCAAACTGATAACAGATTCATAGTTACTAGGTATCTCCATCAAAGAGGACATTCTCAGGACTGCAGCATCCACCACTTTAAAAGTACAACACAGTACAGTATCAGCAATGCATCTACATACTGTGGGAAAAGAACTCACAACATACTGCATTGAAACCAAGTACACTACCTGTTGTGCTATTAACAATGCAAGCAAACGTAGCATAAGCAGCAGTAAACTTCTCTTCAAGTGCTCAGCTCATAAAATCCATTCAACACTCAAATGTATCTCTCAACTTTGCAGCACAAGAAATCTGGAAAAAGCCAAAATGTATTGGGCCAATAAAGGGGGAATACAGCCCTCAAACATATTCAGTGAATTCAGTTATCAGTTCTCATCATAGCTCTCAACCTCTTAGCACAAAAAAACTGGACAAAGCCAATAATGGAGGAATACAGCCCCAAAAATAGGGACAACTTTCAAATATTGAACTTATAAACTTAGAAAATTGCTAGAATAAAATGTTTTGTGTAGTGTTAGGGCAGTCTTTTCCAGAAAGGTTCCAAAACTGGATTTTGTGATATTTTATGATAATAATGAAGATCCAATCCATTTTTTTGGCTTTCAATTTAATTGTTATGGTTTCATAGAATGCTTAATACAAATGTCTCCAGAACCAGCTTACAGCTAACCTGTACATTTCCCCTTTTCTCGTGGGGTAAATACAAAATTCATAAAATCATAGTATTCTTTAAGTTACAGTGAATGAATGCTCAGTGAGATACATTTCATTGGATTCCATCCATCTCAACTACTTCTGCGGTGAAGATAGAATGTTTCAGCACATCTTAAATGAGTGAACTTGTATTTGGGAAAAAAGACCAGAAGTTTGTTAATCAATTCTTTAATCTAGTTTTTTTTGAGGGGTGAAGTCCTGCAGACACCCCAGGAAAATGCCCTAACTCCTTACAATTCCACTCTTAAAATAGTTATTTGGGGGTCTCTGTACCTCAGGGGCAGGGTGCATCTTCCTTTACAACATCCATTTTTGAGGAATCTGTTTTTCATCAAAGTGGCATAAAAACATGACTTACAAATGCTGTTTTGCTCATCTTAACAACTCCTGAATGGGTGTGACCTTAATGCAGACTTCATTTCCAAGTAGACAACAAGGACAGTTAATAAAAGGGTTTCACTTTTAGCTAAAGACAACTATACAAGTGCCTTTTTAAGTCTAGCTATGCATACAAAATCTGACAAGTTCCAGTACTCTTGATAAGTGTAAGTAGGGGCTTGGGAGATGAAACATTTACAAGCAGGGGACTAGGAGATGAACAATTTACAGGCTGCCTGTGTCCATTAGAGACATAGGTGCCAAATCAAAGATGAATTTCCTGTTCCCTATACAATTTTCCAAGTTATATTTGAATTGGGTTTGGGAGGAACTCTGCTTCACATGGATGGGGAGCCTGTGGAAGAGAAGGGGGTCGTCTCTGGGATACATATCTGTCTCTCCAGCAGGTCCTAGTTATATCACAAGCAAGGTTTTAAGTCTTTAGAACTGATAATTCTGGTGCTGTTAGTTTTATGGATATCGTAAATGTACCTGACACAGTTTCCTTTCTTTGCGCTTGTATCCAAGTGGTGTAAACCTTATATCCAAACATCAGTGACTCTGTATTGCTTTGAAGTAAAAAATATTTATTAAGCGATACCAACTTCAATATTTTTGGTTAATTAAAACAACACAAATAAAACGCTTTTTGTTTCCAAAGGTTTGAAAACTTTTTCAAATGGTTTGTACTCCGCCCCTTTCCTTCTATTTATAGTGATCATGACATCACTTCTCCTTATAGGTATAAGACACCTTAAATACAATGTACTTCTACAATGTCAAAATTATTCTATGTTGTGCAGCATGGTCAAGTAAAAGTAAATAAAATTAAACTTTTTCTATCCATCTTTAAATCGTTGTTCATAAAACATTTTTTAAACAGATAAAACTTTGCTTTACAATCTCAAAGCTTAATACAGTGTATGTGTTCTATAATATTAGTGTGCTCTACACTAGTTATATTTATACTAGCACATACCAAATAAAAATGGATGAAAGAGGTGGACCTGCTAGCCTCCTGTTAGAAAGGTTGGAACTAATGTGGCAACTTTCCACTCATGCATGTACCTATCCAGGTATCAATGAAATGCCCTCCATACTCTGTATTCTTAGACTTAATAACCTAGATATAAGTCACTAATTTCATTATTTATACAGACTTTATGTTTGTTAATAGTTCAAGTCTATATAGTTATTGAGTTTGTCAGTTTTATGGATATGCAGGTGGTCCATTAGAGTGGGCTATGAAAATGCCCTGTATGCCAGGCATAGATCTCCCCTCAACAGTCTGTAGGAGACAGAATACAGGGATAGGGATTGAGGCGATCTGCATAGGACATGTTACTTATACCCTGTATTCTTTTAGTGAGGAACCTCTGATTTTCTTGTGATCCATTCCCTTCACCCTTCTCTTTTTGTGGGGTCAATTCAAAGTTTTCTTTTATCATTGTTCCACCATCAGGGTCAGACCCCCCCCCCCATAGCAATAATGTTAGCCTTGTTGTTTAGCTATTAGACTTTTATAAGCTGTATGGTAGATGGGAAGTGGCCCATTGTAGGGACATGAAAAGGTCTATTTGCTTAATTGATTGTTTTGTGCAATATGCTGTATATAAGCAAACAGTATTTTGTAGTGTTTTTACTCTTGGAAGGCTGTGTAAGCTAAGGCACTAAGTGTTTCATTAAATTTGCTTACTTCTTGGATCGGTGGTCTTGGTGGTATTTTAGTATTTTATTTGTTTTTTTTTAAGTTGTATTTGCTATTTGTATGGCCACTGATCCTGCAAATAATGTGCCATGTCCCTTTAGGGATGATACTATTGATGGCAGTCAAAGGACTATTCAGCAGTTTATTTTACAACTAAATGAAAGAGGCTCTAGAAATTTAGAAGCAATGGATACTTTTAATGTGCCTGGAACTGGTAATTCGGCTAGTCTTGAAGCGACTGTTCAGGGTCTGGCCATGGCTACTGTTTGGGAGCACTTTATGGGGGAATGAGAACACTGGTTTGTGAACCCTTTTCAAACTTTGGGCTCCTCTACTGTGACTGCTTTATCGGCAGAGGCTGTAAATCAGAGGGAGAAGCTGGAGAATCTGTTACAGAAGGAGGCTAGTACACGCATTAATATTCTTTGCCTGCAGCGGTATGTACAGCTGAATATTACCCCGAGAGGTCTGCAAGCATACAAAGCACCTACAACCCCCTTTGAAGAGGGGAATGCTGAGGATATGGCCTTTCGAAAAAGATGGGTACAGGCAGCTCACCAGTGAATGGGTACGCATCCTAATTGAGAGGGATGAGTTAAAGAAGCGAAGGCTTAAAGAAGAAATCAGAATGGTTAGTGTTGAACTTGATAAACTTTTAACATCTGTTAAACTGACTAGTATGGTAGAAGAAATTAATGGCAGACTTGAGGACTTTGAAGAATTACTAGTAGAGCATACAAGCTATAAAATTAACAGAGACATTAAAGATTACAGTCTTGATAAAGCATTTTTTGGAAAAGAAAAAAATAACATATCTTTTTCATCTAGAAGCAGACGTAATAATGGCAGTAATGATGTCAACTGGGGCAAAAATGTTTCTGCTTCTTCCTCAGTTTCTTTTGCTGCTTCTGAAGAGGGAGATTTGAGTGCTGCAGCTCAGGGGAGTGTGGAACAGTTTCCAGCTTTGCCTAAAGTACAAAATCCGCAAGACATGCAGAACTGTTTTCAGAGTTCCAGTTCTGTCAGAACAAAGAAAACAGGGCCACAGTGAATGGGGCCAGCAAAAGAACTATAACAAGAAGGGACAGTACAACAAGAAAAAATGTTGGTACTAATGTAGTTTGTGATAATTTACATGTGTTAAATTTGTCCAAACATGACATTTCTGATGTGGTTATGTCTGTATTATGTCTTGGTCTCAAATTTATACCAACTGCCTTACATGTACTTAAAAGTGAAATATTTTCTTTTAGTATAAAACTGCATTTAATGTACTACTTTAAACAAGAGGGAGGGGTTGTGTTTAATGACTGTTATGAAAGTAGTGATGAGGATTCATTTTATTCATGCTTGTCATCTCAGGAAGATTTGTTTGAGGAGGATTTTAATGCCCATTGCCAACTGAATACTGATGCTATCTCTGTTAAAAGCTCTTTTATTCCACCTTTTCTAAATAATACCTTGCAAGGATTTTTTGCTACTCTTAATTTTTGGTTGAAAAAATGTACTGGTCCTGTATAGAGAGTAAGTCTAACATTTGTTTTAATTTAACTAAGTAGCAATGGCTAGCCCTATTGGAATTTGGTAATGATAGGAGATGGGTGGTTAAACCATCTGACAAAGGCAACCAGATAGTAATCATACACTTCACACAATATTTAGAGATGTGTTATAAACATTTGAATAATGTGGAAATTTATAGAAAATGTGATGTTTCTGATTACTTTGAAGCTATTAAGCAGTACCAACTTTTGTTAGACAAAGGCCTAAGGCTAGGGTATTTCACCTCTAAGGATGTGGAAAAGATGTTTGGAGTGGAAAACTGCTCTATGGCAGTTTTTTACTGCCTACCTAAAACACACAAAGGTTTAACTAACCTTAGTAGCCGACCTATAGTATCTGCACAGAGGTATTTTTTTGAAGAATATGTGTGTTGTTACATGAACATCTTAAGAAATATGCTATGAGTACAGCCTCCTATTATCAGGGACAGCCAGGACTTTTTGAACAAAATAAAGGGTAAAGTTTGGAATATGGACATGTTTTGGCTCTGTTTGGATGTCAAAAGTCTATATACTAATATTAAGCATGAAATAGGGACACAGGCCTTGTTTCCTTTTTGGGGGGACTCTCCTATGTCTCATTTTTTGATAGATTTAGTTATGTTTTGTTTAAAAAAATATTTTTTTATGTTCAATGGAGACATTTTCCAGCAGTTGCAGGGCACTGCCATGGGGCGGCTTTCGCCCCCATGTATGCCAATTTAGTCATGGCTAAACTTGAAGATGATTTTATTTACAGACATGATTTTTTCAGATCTAAGGTTATTTTATATTTTAGATTTATTGATGATCTTATTTTTTTATGTCAAGGAAGCCAGACAGAGGCCCTTGGGTTTGTTAATGACTTACAAGCTAATACTATGGGCTTAAGCTTTGATGGTATGCAGCTTGGCCCACAAGTGAATTTTTTTGGCTATAAGCCTAGACGGATTTACTACTAGTCTCCACAGGAAATTTGAACATATAAATGTATTTTTATATGGGAATAGTTGCCACCCCAAACATTTGGTCAAGGTACTGCCCTATAATGAATTCTTACAAATTCATAGGCTACGTAGCCTTGATATGAGCTTTGATTTAGAGATAGCTGAAGCAGAGAAAATGTTTATTAAAGAGGTTATGATGTCCAGCTGGTCAGGGAAGCTAAACAAAAAATTATAGACATGAGGTTTTCTGTTAACTCTCAGGGAGATTCTCATTATGTCTGTGCTAGTGGAAAATATAATGTTTGTATTGGTGGAAATCAGTCTACCAATGCAGCTGTGAACCACGGCAAGCAGAAAAAAGTTTTCTTAGTGACAACTTATAATGTTATTACTGAGGAAATAGTTTAAAAAACACGTAGCCTGTGGCCTATGCTCCTAAGGGATAACATTTTGAACTCCACACTGCCTGAGTTTGTGAGTATTGCATATAAAAGAGCTAGGAATGTGTCTGACATTCTGGTACATAACCAATTTTGTTTACCAGATGTTAATGTCAGTTCTATCTGTCAATATGTATGTTAAAGGAAAATACTTCAAAGACCAATCAGCATAAGGTTCAGTTCAGGTTTCTTTATTCTTGCGCAAGGAGACAAAAATGCAGATACAGAGTTTGTCTAACTAAAATCAGGAAGTGTCACAATTAATATACCTTTCTTTCAAGACATTGCCCACTACGACTGACGTAGCAGATCACCAGTTCACAAAGTTGTTACTTTACAGTGAATTCACATAATTTTAGCTGACTCTACAAAGTTTAAAAAAAGATTTTTCAGTAAACAGGATGGCCTTGACGACCATCGGTCAGTTATTACTTTCTTTCTATGTAATGTTACAAGTCTAGGTTCTATGGCTAATTCAAGCACAATACAAGTACAGATCTCTGAAGCAGTCTATTGTTTCTAGTATCTAACTTTCTTGCAACTGTGCACTTTTTCATCAACACGAAGAGAGCTTATTGTCCATAATGAATGGATCTACAGAAGACATCATTATTCTTTATTTAATTTCCTGACCTATCAGATAATCACCTGCTTCTCAGTACATTTCCAAAGGCATAAACATGTATTTTGCTGTGCTAGCAAACTAGGTCAGAGTGCATCTTGCAGTGTCAGAAAGCACAATTTCAGAAAAGCATATTTGCAGTTTCAAACAGAACTAATGCTGGCATATAGAATAAAAACGTGTTAATCCCTACTTGCTTATAATAAGCATTATACACATATGTTAATACATATTTTTCTAACATTTTCCTCATGTTAATACTTTTTATTCTATTTTCAAAAGCATAAACAGGTTGCTTCTTCTCCTAACCTCTTCCTTTGTGGATTTGTAGTTAAGAGAGTCATTCAGTTTAAACTTTTATGAAAGTGTTTCATTCTTCAACAGTTCTTCAATTTCAGTACTTTGATACAAAGTCTCAGAAACTGATATGTCTATAAAATCTTTGATTAATCTTTTCATGCAGGGAATGCCACAGCAAATACATGCTCCTAACAGTAGTATTCCCACACAAATGGCAATCAATATGTTCATTAGGATGGAACCCCACCCCCCAAACAATTTCTGGAAAAAATCCATCAGTGGGTTTGGGCCTGGCCTGGTCATGTCAGACACTTGCTGAATCACCTCCAAATAATCATTAATTTCATGTTTATTATCAGGTATAAATGAACAGCACTCATCTTTGATTAAAGCGCATGTACCACCTCTCGCCGCTAGGGTGAAGTCAAGAGCCATGCGGTTTTGAAGTACCACAGTTCTCATTGCATTCAGTTCATCAGTCATTAATTTGAGAGCGAAAAAAGTTGCATTGCTCATAACCTCGAGAAGTTTGGATAGTTTTCTCAGTTCCCAAATTGACTTAACTGCGCCATATGCAGGGGCTATGCCAGCCCAGGATATAATAGTATCACTCAAGTCCATGTGTGTTAGTTTACTTTTGTCTTTCACGGAGTTATGGTTTCTCCAGCCTGCTTCGCTTTGTCCCATTGGATTCTCAGGTTTCTTGATTGGATTTCCAGGTTTATTTGTGACGTCTTTGATGTTTTGAATTCTCCCATGAGGCAAAGCTGTAGTGTGTCATATGGCCGGGACCAGGTAACCCAAAAAACAAGTGCCGGACCAATTCTCAGGCAACCATTTGTAGGCCTTTTTCCCACACACAAATAACAGTTTTCTACTTTAGTATTGATATACACTTTCCCTGCATGAAACATTTTCTTATCTATAATAGACAGTTGCGTTAAAAGAACAGGATTAAATTGTACTTCACTAACAGTTTTATGCAAGAACTGAAAGTATGAGTCATAATCTGCATCACAGATTTTTTTCTGCATTTTTAGCTTTAATATAACATTTATAAGAAACAGTCACATTACATTTACTCCAACCCACCTGAATCGTATCATTCTTATAAAAACACACAATTCCTTTTTGTGTAACAGGTAGGAATAATGCAATTTTGTCTCTAGATTTAACAGGTGTAGTCTCAAAAATCAAGTTTTCCCAGGTCTCATTGACCCCTAGGGGGACAGCAGCCATTAATAATCCCCCGTATGCTGTTGGTATAGCTGTGCAAATCCAACAATTCAAAATATTAAAAGTCTCAGCATACACATATTTGATTGCTTGGTAAGTGTTAAAGTTCGGATGCAGTCTATGAGTTTTGAATCACGTTTGTTCAGTCTAGCTGGTGTGGCTGAAGAAAAGAAAGGCCACAGCAAAAGCCACAGCAAAAAGAACATTGTCACTAATACAGTTATTAAGATGATTATGCAACACTGCTGAAGCCATTCAGCATTTCTATTATCTCTGGGTCTTGTCATTCTACTGCTGCTGTGTGTTAGCAAGAGTTTTATCAAGTTCAAAGTTTTTAACTAATTTACAGTGTGTCAAATGAATCCAAGATGAACGTTCCACAATCTTGACTGCTGTGGGCGTGCTCAGCAGTACTTGATACGGACCTTCCCACTTTGGTGTCGTCCAGTTCTTCTTTTTGATTGTCTTCACCCAGACCCAAGTGCCTGGGGCTACTGCCACTTCGGATGGCTTGGTTTGGTCTTTATCTGAAACAGAATTAAACTGTAAAAGATGTTTGTTATTAAGCATACTCTTCATATACTCTGCAAGTGTCCAATCTGCTTCCTGGTCTGCAGGCATGAGAGGTTTCCACTGAGGTATATAATAAGCTCTTCTGAAAATCTTTTCGAAAGGTGTCAGTCCTTTTGCATTCGGAACAGTTCTCATGCTCAACAGTGCCAGGGGCAGACAGTACACACAGTTCTTTTGCATATCAACCATGAGTTTCTTAAGTTTATTCTTTAAAACTCCGTTGTGCATCTCTACTAACCCTGCAGATTGAGGGTGATATGCACAGTGATGTTTTAAAGAAATCCCAAAATACCAGCTCATCTGTTGTATAGTTTGGTTTACGAATGTGTACCATTGTCACTGTAGATCCTTTCCAGTATGCCAAATCTAGGAATAATTTCTTTAACAAGGGTCTTTGCAACAGTGGCTGCGTCCGGTTTACTGGTCAGAAAGGCCTCCACCCATTTGGAGAACATATCCACAATGACAAGGCAATACTTTTTATTTTCACATTTGCTCAATTCTATGAAATCCATACAGATAGTATGAAACGGATACGGTGGTGTAGGAAAACTCCCTTGCGTGGGCTTTTATGCCCCTTGTGCATGGTGTTTATTACAAGTGTGGCATGACAGACAAAATTTTTTAGTATAGTTTGTGAATCCATACATAGTGAATACCCGGTTTAGTAACTGTACCATCCCCCCTGTTGAGACATGGCACTGCCCATGGCTCAACAAAGCTGCATATCTAAATAAATTAGATGGTAATATTGGTTTTCCCTCTTTGGAGATGTGCAACCCTTTCTTGAGAATTGCTCCTCATCTTTCCCACTTTTGTTTTTCAGCTCGTGTAGTAAGTGTCTGCATTGTTTTCAACATTTCTAAGTCTAAAATCTCAGAAGGTTGCAATTCCTCATTCAAAAGAAATGCTTCTGAGGCTGCTTGCTTTGCAGCTGTGTCAGCTCTCGCATTGCCTTTTGAAATCCTATCTTGTTGTTTAATGTGAGCTATGCATTTACAAATAGCTACTTCTTGAGGTAACTGAATAGATTCTAACAAATCTAAAATGAACTGTGCATGATTAATCAATTTGTCAGTAGATGTCACCATTCCTCAATTTTTCCACTGCTGTGCAAAAACATGTACAGAAGAAAAAGCATACTGGCTGTCTGTAAAAATGTTTACTCTTTTACCTTTTGCTAAGGTACATGCCCCTGTCAAGGCAATCAACTCTGCTGCTTGTGCAGATAAGCTATGTGGTAAGGAGTTTGCTTCTACAATCTCAGTATCAGTAACTACTGCATAACCTGTCTTTCTGCGTGAGCCGTCCACGTATTATGTCACCTCGGCATCATTCAAGGGAACATCCGTGAGGTCTTTTCTAGGCAGTGTCTTTTGCTCAATTACCTGCAGGCAGCTATGAGGTGTGCCATCTGCAGGAGTTGGGAGCAAGGTAGACGGATTCAAAGTTGTACATCATTCAATTTTCATGTGAGGTTGGCTCAGCAATATAGTCATACAAGAAAGATGCCTAGCAGGGGAAAGATATGCTACTTTTTCTTGCAGTAAAATGATTGCAACTGCATGAGGCACTCTCAATGTGAGAGGGTGGAATAACACTACTGAGGCTGAAGCCTGCACTGCCATTGCAGCTGCAACTACTGCTTGTACACAGTGGGGTAGAGACCGTGCCACTGGGTCCAGTTGTGATGAATAATAAGCAATGGGGCATTGCTTGTCCCCATGCTGTTGAGTTAACACTGATGTCATATATCCTTGCTTGCAATCTACAGTTTGGAAAAAACGTTTATGATAGTTTGGTAATCCTAGAACTAATGATGATGCTATCAATTGCTTCAGTTTACAGAAAGCTAGTTCTGCTTCTGGTGTCCATTGTATTAAATCTTGTGCTGCCATAGGCTTCTTAAAAATCAAGTTGGTTAATGGTGCAGATTCCAAAGCATAGTTTGGGATCCAGTTCCGACAAAAATTTGTTGTACCCAGGAAGGACATCATTTCCTTCTTGGTTGTAGGTTTTGGTGCTTGTAAGATCGCTATTTACTGTCCTCATCTAATGTTCTGCCATTTTTGGATATTACATATCCAAGGTATTTAACTTGTTTTCTCCAAAGCTGCAATTTATTTTTGCTTACTTTGTGTCCTTCAGCTGCTAAAAATTTTAATAATGCTACAGTATCTTCCTTACAATCTTGCTGGGTGGGGGCGGCCAGCAGGATGTCATCAACATAAAGTAAAATTTGACTACCTCTCGGCGGGGTAAATCCCGTTAAATTACTTGCCATCGCTTGTGAGAATATTGTTGGGCTTTCACAATATCCCTGTGGTAATCGCGTATATGAAATGAAAATGCAAACCAATACTGGCTGTCAGGGTGTATCGGTATTGAAAATAATGCATTGCTAATATCTACCACAGAAAAATACTTCTGTTGAGGTTTTAAATCATTCAACAAGGTGTGTGGATCTGGCACCGTAGGTGCTCTTGAAATTACTGCGTCATTTATAGCTTGTAAATCTTGGACCATACGCCATTCTCTGTTTGCTTTTTTAACTGGGAATAAGGGTGTGTTACATGGCGAATCAGGAGATTCCACCAGTATTCCCTCCTTAAGTAAAGCTGCGATGATAGGTTTAATACCTGCCTCTGCATCTTTTCTTAAGGGATACTGTCTCTTTTGTGGACTAAATGCTGACTTTGGCATGATAGTAACGGGTCCTGCTATGTGAATAAGTCCTACGTCTGATTTTCCTGTTGACCAGAGAGTTTCTGATATATCTAATAAAGCTTTTTCTTCCTCTTCTAATAAGAGGATTTCTCAGCTGTCCTTGCTAGACTGTAAGTGTACAGCTGGATGTGTTTGTGTTATCCAGTTCAGTTTCTGTCTTTGAACTCCCTGTTCTGATAGTTCCGATTCTGTCTGCTTTTCCCATTTGGTAACTTTTTCTCCCAGATTTACCCATTTTAAATCTTTCTCTTTAGTTAAACTAACATGTGGTAACTGATTTGATTTATAAAGTGCAAAGAACTCCTGGGGTAATGAACAGCTAACTACACTGTTTCCTTTCATATCCCAATACAAATTACACAGTGCCAATCTGTTTGCACGATTTTTAAACAATTCTTGTTCATATTCTTTGTCAGGTCCTGGTGTATTGCAATAATACAGAGTACAGTGCAACAGGTGTTGTATATCAATGCAAAGGGAGGGGAACTTACTGATAGCTACATTCATTAACTCTTCAGTAATTGCTCCAGGACCAGTCATAACCAAGTCCTGGCTGTACCAATAAAATGTCTCACATTCCGTTTGCACTGCAAAGGTATTAGTTTGTCGTTGTGCTTCCATACCCTGCATAGTTGGAACTACTGCTATGCCAAATAGTTGCATAAGATCTCTGCCCAAAAGATTCACTGGGCATTTTGCAGAAACAACAATTTTGTTTTTCTGAGTCAATCCTGAAACAGGATCTGTTATTGTAATGTTATGGGAGAGAGGATCCCAATACAGCTGTCCATTAGCTGCTTTCACTAGTATAAAATCATGTGATTCCGAATTTTCTGGTAGCTTGGAGGGGTGTACCAGGGTTCGTGATGCCCCTGAATCGCACAAAAATTTGACTTCCCTCCCCTCTACCAGGAGTGTAATTTCTGGTTTTGTGTCAGCCAAATAGAGCTCTAAGCTCAATAAGGCTAGGTCTAGTATTTCATTTTCTTCATTATCGGTAGTTTCCTGTACTCCCTCTATCTCTTCTATCACATTCTCTGCTCCTTCTATTACATTTTCATTTGTCCCTTCTCTATTATTCCTATCTAGTGATTCCTGACTTTCATATAGTCAGTCTTCACCCTCATCATTTTTATCCTCCATTGCTGCCTTCTTATTTTTCTTGCAATCCTTTGCTAGGTGTCCCTTTTTACCGCATTTAAAGCATTTACCTCTCTTTTTTCTCCCTTCAAAGTCCTCTGATCGCTGATTGGATTGTTTATTTCCCTGGGCATTCTTTTTGCCCTTTTTTCCGGACTGTACTAAATAAAGTTCTTCATCTTCTACAGCAAATACTTGGGCTTTCTTTTTCTTTTTGTTATTAAAATGCCTTTCAGCATGTCTAGCATATTCAAGCAGTGATTGTAGTCTGCTTGTATGATGGTCTACCATATGTTTTGTAATAAAACCGCTTATGGGTGCAATACTGCCTTTTAAAAATGCATTCTTTAACTGCTGCTCATATGGGGAATCTTGTGTCTGGTCTTCAGGAACTTGCATTCCACAATGGTTATTAAAACATTCTAATAATCTGGAAAAATATCTATCAACAGTTTCACTTTCTTGGATGCATTGATTAATGCAAGTCCAGTCTGCCCTAGGCTTCCATTTCTCAGAGATTCGGTCTGTCAGACCTTTCACTCTGTTGTCTAATTCTGCAATGCTATGTGGGAGGGGCTTAAGTGCAGCATCACGGGGATTCCCGTTGCCACTGATCATGTGCCAATCTGGACCAACTATTTGTCTGACTACTTTTTCTACTTCCTCTCCGTTTAAGTGATGACTTAATCTCATGCCTTGTAAGTCTTCTAAGAACTTTCTAAAATTAACTTTTGGATGGGGAATTCCCTCTGTGGCTTTCCGGATATCTTCCGGTGTCCATGGTCTGTATACTAAGAGAGTTGGGTCCTGCCCTTCTTGTCCTGCCTGAGGATTTGGTACTTCTATGAGTGGACATATCTCTTCTTCACTCATAGCTCGTGAATTTCCATTTATTTGATATAATTCAATATCCCCTCTCAAATTACGTGTTCGAGACCTAGTCTCGATAGGATCTCTAACAAACGGCTTTGGTTTTGTAGAAATAGCTGGATATTGTGGAGGTGGGCCAGCTTGTTCATTTGCTTCATATTCCGGTAAGGGAACTGGTAAGGGAACCGGAACTGGAGGGGGCGGAGGGGCCGATGCTATAACTAAGTTATTATCCTCTTTATCTAAAAACATTGCTTTTGAATTTTTATTCTTTTGTTCCCTTCGGTTTACTTCCTCAATCCACCTGTGTGCCTGAGGAACTCCCAATTTGCGCTGTTTTTTAACTCGACATTTGGAATCGGTTTTTAGTTGTCTAATTAGTTTGATAAGTGAGGATTTCTCTAATTTCCCATCAAATTCATATTTGTTAACCCATTTTGTATAGTATCTAACATTATCAGCACGTTGTGATTGCATATATTTTGCGTCTTCAGTTAATGGTGGGTTTCGGGGTCTTTTTGTGCATGTATTACCCATTTTGTTCTGACTTTTAAATGTTACATAACCCTTTTTATTTTTAATGTGGTACTACAAGTGTTTATAGTCTCTTCAGGCTACCTGCCTACTTATTCTGCTTCCCTGATCTATGACAAGATAGCAATCTTTCTGACCCTTAATTTTAACAAATTCTTAACAGAACAAATACAATCAAGTCCCTGATCTAAAACAGAAAAAAGTAGATTCACCCTACCTGAGCCTCAGCGATTGGTCATTCACTGGTCAAATGAAACCCGCCTTCAGTCGTAGATCAGAAAAGTGGCTGGCCTCTTTTGCACGACAATTCAGTCGGAGGTCTTTCGGACAAGAAGAACCAATGTGGTATCTTCCCTGCACAGTTTCATGCCACCTGGCCCATCTGATCCAAGGCTAAACGGAGGCTTCCAACTCTCAAAAGGACCAAAAAATATTAAAGGAAAATACTTCAAAGACCATTCAGCATAAGGTTCAGTTCAGGTTTCTTTATTCTTGCACAAGGAGACAAAAAATGCAGATACAGAGTTTGTCTAACTAAAATCAGGAAGTGTCACAATTAATATACCTTTCTTTCAAGACATTGCCCACTACGACTGACGTAGCAGATCACCAGTTCACAAAGTTGTTACTTTACAGTGAATTCACATAATTTTAGCTGACTCTACAAAGTTTAAAAAAAGATTTTTCAGTAAACAGGATGGCCTTGACGACCACCGGTCAGTTATTACTTTCTTTCTATGTAATGTTACAAGTCTAGGTTCTATGGCTAATTCAAGCACAATACAAGTACAGATCTCTGAAGCAGTCTATTGTTTCTAGTATCTAACTTTCTTGCAACTGTGCACTTTTTCATCAACACGAACAGAGCTTATTGTCCATAATGAATGGATCTACAGAAGACATTATTATTCTTTATTTAATTTCCTGACCTAGCTGATAATCACCTGCTTCTCAGTACATTTCCAAAGGCATAAACATGTATTTTGCTGTGCTAGCAAACTAGGTCAGAGTGCATCTTGCAGTGTCAGAAAGCACAATTTCAGAAAAGCATATTTGCAGTTTCAAACAGAACTAATGCTGGCATATAGAATAAAAACATGTTAATCCCTACTTGCTTATAATAAGCATTATACACATATGTTAATACATATTTTTCTAACAATGTAGTAAGCTTTTTTCCCTATATTAATGGCATCAAGTTTACAGCTAGGCACGAATACAGTTGTAATACAGAGGGGTTAGTGTATGTGTTGAGATGTGGATGTAAGAAGTTTTACATAGGGGAAACCTACAGGAGTTTTAGGGTCTGGTTGCAGGAACATATTAGGGACATAAAAAATAAAAAAATTAGAGAGTCCCCTTGGGAGTCATTTTTTGACAGTAAACAACTCTAACCCTGATTCTCTTAGGAGTTGTGTCTTGGAAAAATTGCAAGTTGGCATAGGTGAATGCATGTCTTTAAAAAACAAACTCTTAAAAAAAGAAACTCTGCTGATTTTAAAGTATGGTACTTTGGAGCCTCAGGGACTCAGCAAAGAATGTAATTGGAAGTATGTGATTTGAACTGTATGCTTAATTGATTAATTGTTTTGTGCAATATGCTGTATATAAGCAAACAGTATTTTGTAGCATGGGAAGAGGCCCATTGTAGGGGCATGAAAAGGTCTATTTTTTTAATGAGGTAAACCAACTGGACACAAGTGCCCCTTTCCAAGAATAACAGGAATCAGTGTCTGTTTAACTGACTTGTTAAGAGTCACCCAGCAGAAAAATGGAGGTGGAAGGACTCAAACACTGTACCCTGATATACAAGAAGATACAGGCATAGAATGTCAGATGGCAACTATGCTTTGTGGATGCAGTGCTGGAATATCCCCGTAGCAGAAATGGAGAAGTGGCATGTATGCAGAGTAGAAGAGCATTTCTCCCCGGGCCTCCACTGAAAACAGGCTCTGTGGAACCTAGTCGGACATTCCTGGTCAACAAATGTTAAATAAATAAACAAATAAATAAAATTTTACTCTTGGAAGTCTGTGTAAGCCGAGGTTCTAAATGTTTCATTAAATTCACTTACTTCTTGGATCGGTGGTCTTGGTGGTATTTTAATATTTTATTTTTTTAAGTTGCATTTGCTGATGTTAGCCTTGTTGTTTAGCTATTAAACTTTTATAAGCTGTATGGTAGATGGGAAGAGGCCCATTGTAGGGACATGAAAAGGTCTATTTTTTTAATGAGGTAAACCAACTGGACACAAGTGCCCCTTTCCAAGAATAACAGGAATCAGTGTCTGTTTAACTGACTTGTTAAGAGTCACCCAGCAGAAAAATGGAGGTGGAAGGACTCAAACACTGTACCCTGATATGCAAGAAGTAGCTCACTGCCAGGTCAGAGCCTTAATTTTTACATTAACTGCCAGAGTCCCCACCCCCCTTTATATGAAAGTGGGGTCATGTAGTGATGGTGAATGTCCATTTCATTTGCAGTCATGTGACTGTCCATATGCCATGATGCTTCTGCTCTTCTACTCTGCATACATGCCACTTCTCCATTTCTGCTACGGGGATATTCCAGCACTGCATCCACAAAGCATAGTTGTCATCTGACATTCTATGCCTGTATCTTCTAAGTGGCTTAGTAAATGCTCAAACAATTTCCATTTCTAGATCACAGCACAGCAGTTAGAAATCATTAATCTCAATTACTTCTTCTTTTACTAGCAATTGTTCTGACATCTGAAAATATCATTTGTAATCAGTTTGCTATTTAGCAGATTTTTGTTTATCTTGCACTAACATATCAGCAATATATTTTCTGAAGAATATGAAGTCTGAAATTCAAATGCCTGTCATCAGATTCAGAACAAAACAAACATATTTGGGGGTTGGGAGAGTGGCTTAATGGTTAAGGTGTTTGCCTTACAAACACAAGGTGCAGGGTTTGAGCCTCACAAGGGATAATTAGTTAGGCTTAAAATGGCTCGCAAGAGCAGTTAGCTTAATACTAAACTATGAACCTATGAACCATATGAGGCAAAAATCTGCAATGGTGGTGGTTAGGGAATTCAGGCTCTTGCTACCTATATCCTAGGTACAGGTTTAGAGCTTGGATAACTCTAGCCACCAGGAATATTGGATTGGGGCATTTTACACACACACTCAGAAAGTGTGCTCCTTGAGATATTCACACACACACACTGAGAGTGTGTTCCCTCACTCAGAGAGTGTGTTCCTTGAGATATTCACACACACTCAGACAGTGTGTTCCTTGAGATATTCACACACACACTCCGAGAGTGTGTTCCTTGAGATATTCACACACACTCAGTGTGTTCCTTGAGATATTCACACACACTCCGAGAGTGTGCTCCTTGAGATATTCACACACACTCTGACAGTGTGCTCCTTGAGATATTCACACACACTCCAAGAGTGTGTTCCTTGAGATATTCCCTACCATGCTTCTTCCAAGCTGTCCCATCAGTTTCGCTTGCTTCTGAGTGCTCAGTTCATGGTTCTTATACATTCCCTTCCAAGCTCTAACTGCAGCATCGACAGAGCCTGGTTTGTGGTTCCCATGTATTCCCTTACAGAAGCATTGAGTCCGAGTCTGTTGCCATTACTCCCTCACAGTAGTACTAAGTCCAAGAGTTTGTGCGTGCCAGGAGTGGGAGCCAGCCAATCAGATATGAGCCGGTAGAGCTGGTGAGCCAATCAGTTGTTATGTAAAGCCAGGAGTGCTGGAGATCCAGACTGCAGACATTGCAGTCCATTTTCCTGTAGTCCAATAGCACGAGCCGGCCCTGTCACAAACTGTGATAATTTCAGCACAGATACTTTTCCCACCTTTAATGTGACCTATAACCTGTACAATTCAATTAAAAAATAAACAAATCTGTCAGGGGAAAAATATAAAAAATAAAACAAAAACATACAATAAGCTGGCTGCATAAGTGTGCACACCCTTAAACTAATACTTTGTTGAAGCATCTTTTGATTTAATTACAACATTCAGTCTTCTTGGGTAGGAGTCTATCAGCATGGCACATCCTGACTTGACAATATTTGCTCACTCTTCCTTGCAAAAATGCTCCAAATCTGTCAGATTGCTAGGGCATCTCCTGTGCACAACACTCTTCAGGTCATCCCACAGATTTTCTATTGGATTTAGGTCTGGGCTCTGGCTAGGTCATTCCAAAACTATGATTTTTTCCTGGTGAAGCCATTCTTTTGTTGATTTGGATGTATGTTTGGGGCCATTGCTGTGTTGAAAGGTGAAATTTCTCTTCATCTTCACATTTCTAGCAAGACATCTGAAGGTTTTAAGGCCAAAGGTGACAGGTATTTGGAACTGTTTATAATTCCATCCACCTTGGCTAAAGCTCCAGTTCCAGCTAAAGAAAAGCCACCCCGAAGCATGATACTGCCATGAGCATGCTCCACTGTGGGGATGTTCTTTTTGGTGATGCAAAGTGTTGTTTTCCTCCAAATGTACCTTTTGGAACTGTGGCCAGAAAGTTCAGCCTTGGTTTCATCAGACCATAACACATTTTCCCACATGCTTTTGGCAACTTGATGTATTGTTTTGCAAATTTTAGCCAGGCCTGGATGTTCTTCTGTGTAAGAAAAGGCTTCCGTCTTGCAACCCTACCCCATAGGCCAGACATATGCAGAATATGGGAGATTGTTGCCACATGTAGTACACAACCAGTACTTACCAGAAATTCCTGCAACTCCTTCAGTGTTGCTGTAGGTCTCTTGGCAGCCTCCCTAACCAGCTTTGTCTTGTCCTTTCATCAATTTTGCAGGGATATCCAGTTCTTTGCAATGTCACTGTTGTCCCATATTTTCTCCACTTTTTGATGATTGCCTTCACTGTGTTCCATGGTATATCCAATGCTGTGGAATTTTTTTTGTACCCTTCTCCTGACTGATACCTTTCAACAATGAGATTGCTTTGATGCTTTGTAAGATGTCTGTGAACCATGGCATTCACTATAACAGGCAACTGAGTAAATGTCAGTTAAATCCTACTAGGACAGCTGGACTTCATATAAAGAGAGAGAGAGAGAGAGAGAGAGAGAGATGTAGTTGATATATATATATATATATATATATATATATATATATATATAGAGAGAGAGAGAGAGAGAGAGATGCAGTTAATTGGCAAACTACCATATCTAGTGAAAACACCAAACACATATGAGGAGAACAAACAAATTCCACCCAGAAAGTAACCAGTTGTCAGGACTGAAACCCATTCCTTGGAAATGTGAGGCAGATACCTTACCCCTGAGACACTGTGGTAGTAACTTTGATGGCTAATAGGTTGCTTGAGCTATTAGCCATATCACTGGAGGCAAGAAAAACAGCAACACTATAGCTGTATTGTTCATACTATGGCAGAGGATGCAATAGAGAGAGTGTATATGTTTATGTGTTTGAATGTCTGTGTGTTTGTATGCGTGTGTGTGCATGCATGTGTGAGTGCACATGTGGTATATACAATGCACATATATTGTTGGAATGAGTCAATGTTATAGTACAGTGAAAGTAAATTATGTCTGCTTAAAGTCAAAACAGTGCAGCCAGAAAAGCACTGTTATACAATTATTTATTGTAAACATGGTATTCCTAGATGCATGACTGGATATATGAGTATTCAAAGTGATTTATATCAGGTCTGTTGTAATGACTACTATAAACACACCATACTGAGCAAATTAATATACTATCCTCCCTTTAGATCAGTATATACCTATGCCAATGTGTGGTACAGGTACTGTGAGTCTTCTCGGTTGCAAATGCATAAACCCATGGCAAAAGAATTAATAAACCACAAATGTATTACCTGAGCTGAAAGTGCATGCCATGTTAAATACTTATGTGGCTGTATTTGAATGACGTATTATATGTTTTACAACATGTAATGCTACTATGTATCACAACCTCCTAGGACATGCAATGTGATGCTAATGCCTTTTGCTGTGCACTTGAACAGATTACAGCATGTTTTTATGACATTCCTGAATGTGATGAATTATGTCATTGTATCCTGAACAAATATATACCACAGTGGCCCCCTACAAAGGAATGAGCACACCACAAACGTGAACAGTTATTTATGAACATCTGATGCCATTTCATACCACTCAGGCATCTCAAAATAACTCATTCATGTTCAATGCAAGTACATAGACAATGTATGCAGTAATTTCATATGTAGTCTAAATTTTTTCAGAGATATTACCACAAAGAGTGATAATCAATGGTTCGTTCTGCATAAATGTGCATCAGCATATATTTAAATCTCATTAATATCATGATATCCCACCTTTGGTTCATAGGTATGCACTAGGTTAAAGACCACCAGGGCCTTTATAAGCCTAGATGTGCAATCCAACCCAGTATATTTTATTTATTTATTTAGTTAACATTTGTTTACTGGGAAAATCTGACTTGCAATGAGTCAATTTTCAGCAGAGGCCTGGAGAGAAACTCTCCAGACACATCTTTGTAACATGGGAGGAACCAGAAGCACCCAGAGGAAACCCACACAAACACAAGGAGGACATGCAGACTCCACACAGAAGGCACCCCAGTGGATAATTGAACCAGAGAACCTCTTGCTTTGAGGCGACAACAAAAAATTGCTGCACCGCTGTACCATCTGATTGTGTCCCTCTGTATCATGGGTGTTTATTAGGAGGGAGAAATTTAGTTAGGAAGTTTTTAGAGGTTATATTTGATGGGGTATGTTAGTTTGGGCAATACTGTCTGCCAGACCATGGGTGCATTTCCAGTTTCTCATCTATTGGTCGAGGTTAGGCTTAAATAGGGTTAGGAATGGACTCTGCTTCACATGAATGGGCATCTTGTTCCAGAGCATGAGGATCCTCTGAGATGCATATCTGTCTTACCAACATGTCTTATTTATGTCACAAGTAAAATTTAAATCCTTAGATTTACTGGTTCTGATGCTGTTCATTCTGCATATAGGGTGTTTAGTTTAATGGTGAGTGTCTCCAGTAGGTCTAGATATGTGATTTGGGATTCTGGAGCTATAGGGGTGACCTATGGCTTGCTAGAAGCTTTGTGGATTTAAACTTATTCTCTGAAGTTTTGCAAAGCAATGGATAAGTACTGATTTGCAGATACCATATTTTTATTTTTTATTTTATTTATTTAACATTTGTTGACCGGGAAAGTCTGACTAGGTTCCACAGATCCTGTTTTCAGTGGAGGCCCAGGGAGAAATGCTCCAGAAGCATGTCTTTAGAATGTGGGAGGAAACTGGAGTACCCGGAGGAAACCCACATGAACACAGGGAGAACATGCAAACTCCACACAGAAGGCACCTCAGCCGAGAATCAAACCGGAGAACCTCTTGCTGTGAGGCGACAGCATTAACCGCTGCACCACTGTGCTGCCCAATATTATGTCTTACTTAGAATTTTATGCTTGCCAGACACGTAGGGTAGCCATTCATGCATTAGATTAAGTACCACTTGTTGTGTCTTGTCTTAATTGCTTATGCATTTTGTCCCTACAGATAATCCAAAACTGAATGTTTTAGGACATGCAGTTATTGGAATGTACTGTATAAAAAGTGTGCATGCATGGTATAAGCAGTGTACATAATACCATCTTTGATATTTTACTTTTGTTACATTGTGTTATGCACATGGGTCCTAACTGAAAAGGGTAACTGAACTTGCTTACCCACCTAAAAAAAATAAAAATACTAAACACATTCATACTTTCATAAATGAAAACTGCCATGATGCACAGTGTTGTAACCCTTTTGCTGCTAGCTGGTACATAGTATTGCAGAAAAATTTGTATGCCCAAAAATGCTTACTGCACATTGGCTTACACATTGAAGGTGCCCTGGACAATACACCAGGTGATCTGTTTACCTGAATGCAAAAAAAAATGTCTGCTGTGTAATATACTTGTAGTGAACTACATGCCAAGGTTTGAGGTGTTTTCCTGATAGTGATAATACATTGGTACATTGCCATGCCTCACCATACAGCTGTTACATAAGGGCTGATCCCAGCAGGTTCCAAGCAAACAGCAACACTGATAGGGATGCAATTTCCAAGCAATGGGGGAAAGGTCACCAAGACCCTGTTGTAGGCCATCAGACACAGGCTGAAGGCCTACAGGTGCTGGTAGAAAAGCCACTGACATGGTCTCTAAGCAAAACATCCATGGATAGGGTGCATACATAGCTACTAATAATGAGGCTCAGCATAACCACGAAACAGTACAAGTTCTGCAGACATTGATAAGGGTTCTGTTAGCACATATTAGGGACAATGGTGCACTCAGCATGCTACTGTAAGTGACACACTCTATATTTAGATTCCTGAGAGCATTGTGTACACTAATGGTATGACACGAATACAGCACTAACCTGCATACAGCCTGCCCTGCCTATCCCAGGCTGCCTTCCTGCTAAGGTGTGATGATGATACCCACTGAGTCTGCACTGTAGCAAGTTGATGTTTATGTATACTTAAACGTAGGCAACAATATAACTGCGATGGCCACATAATGTGGTGGACATCACACATATGTACGCAAGCACACAATGCATGCATGTGCGTGCGCACACACACACACACACACACACACACACACACACACACACACTCTTGCTAAACATAATGAATAGCATACCTATCCTGGCCCTATAGGTGTTAAATTAGTTCAGCTCACATGTGATATGCCACATCCTGGTGTGGCTATCCTGTGCTACTATTATGCCTACAGTATTTTATTTTAATTTTATATTTGTTTAGCATGAAAGTCCAACTGGACAAAAAAGTCCATTTTCAGCAGAGGCCAGTGAGAAAAACTCCACATAATATAAAAATAGGATAAGTATTACATAAAATATAGATTTACGTGTGTTAATACACAGTAGACAGAAATACTGTATAGCACAGTTAAAGGAAGATTACATAAAAACAGAGCTGTAGGTAATGGTATGTACAAAAATTGCTCAACTTAGGGAATAGAGAAAAAAAAGAAACATATCAATCAGTACATTTTATTATTACAGTAGAGTAAATATGTTGTTGCAGAGAAAAAAAAAAACTTCCTATAATCAGATTAAAAGAGTTAAATAGTGGTAGATAACTGCAGAGTGAAGAGTTTATGGAGTTTAATTTAACATTTGAATACATTAATGTGTTAACCAGGATCAGTACATGTGCAACTCAAAGTAGCTGATAGGTGGGTTTTCAGTAGTTTTTCAAAGTTAGCTGCACTATTGATGGATCTTATGTTTAGGGGTAAGGAGTTCCAAATTTTAGCTATGCTGTTAGAGTACAGGGAATCCCCAGCTGTGTTTTTTACTTTTAGTGATGTTTGTTAGTGCTTTGTTACTAGAATAAAGTTTTTGGTTATCTGAATAAGGAGTAAGCAGGTTTTGAAGAGCTGGAGTTTTTTCAGGTTGGTAGAGTATTAGGTGGGCCATGGAAAGTTGGCTATAAGCAAGTAAATTGGAGAATTCTAGAGAGTTGTTGGGATCTGCAACTAGATTTGGTAGCAAACTTTGCGATTTTATTGTAGCAATTGTCTAGTTTCTCTAAGCTGAATTTCCTTAGGTTAGTAACAATGGGAGATGTGTATAGCAGGATTGAGAGTAGTTGAGTTCTACCAATGATGGCCTTTGTGTTAGAAGTAAGGAAATGCTTGCTCCAATAAAGACTACCAAGTTTCTTGTGCACTTTTTTATTGTTTGGGCTGTGAGTATATTTAATTTCATGTCATAATCTATTTTAACTCTGAGGAGTTTGGTGTGGGATACTGGAGTAATGATGGTAATTCTTGTTGAAAAGATTTTGAAAGGAGGGAGGGGTTAAGGCCTCTTGTGGGATGAAATAGGATGACTTTTGTTTTTGTTGGGACTATTAGTTGAGCATTGGTTAGCAGTGATTCAACTGCTGTGAAGGATTGCTGTGTTTTTTGTTAGAGTAGGTTGAGTGTTGTCGCAGCACATATTAGGTTGCATCATCTGCATATTTTAGCAGATTGGCATGTAGGGTAGCTGTGTGGAGATTATTAGTGAAGAGAGTAAAGAGAAGAGGGTGGAATTCCCAAAGTAACAGGCAGAAGAGTAAAGAGGTTATATAGCCATTTTACTGCTTACTGGCATCATGATAGATAGTTCTGGAACCAGGCAAGTGTGGAAGGGCTAATACTGAGATCTGACAGAACATTTAAGAGTTTATGTGAGACGGTATCAAATGATTTTGAGAGATCCAGAAAGATAGGAGAGACCAGGTTGCCTTCATTATGAAGATGGTTAATGGTATTAGTGAAGTTTATCAGGCCTGAGGTTGTACTGTGATTAGCGTGGGACCCTGTTGATTGTTAGCAAGAAGATTATTAGATAAGAGATAGTACAGAATTTGTGTGTGAAAGGATTCTTCAAGAATTTTTGATAAGGGGATAAAACAGCCATGGGCCAGTATATGGAAAGCTCAGCTGAGTTTCCACCTTTGTGTAAAGGGATGATGTATGCTATTTTCCAGATTGTTAGGACTTGTTGTTCAGAAATGGAGTGATTTATGAATATTGATACTGGGTATGAGATGGCTTCAGCAGAAATGTTAAAATACTCCACAGGTAGATTATCAGCTGCCACATGATTGGCTTGAGTATTTTAAGGTATTTTATTATAGTAGCTGTAGGGACAGGTTGGAAAGAGAAGTTGTTGGGATTATGTGTAACTGGTGAATAAGTAGGAGGAGGAGAAGGGCAGTTGTTATTTGTGACAGCAAGTATGGATTCAGTGAAAAATGTATCAAATTGTGTAGCTATATTATCTGTGTTGTTAGTGTTGGGGTTGGGGTGCTAACTTGTTCTAGATGTAGGATTTGTTTAATAGTTGACCAGAACGTTTGTGGTTTTGTCTGATGTTTTCATTGGATGTTGATGTAGTATTCTTTCTTGTCCTGTCTGACTTGTTTTTTGGCTTTATTTCTTAGTTCCAAATATTTCTGTCAACTAGCTACCATTTTATTATTAAACCATTTTTGCCAAGCCTTGTCTCTTGTTTTTAGTAAAGCTCTTGTTTCTTTGGTTAACCAGAGGGTGAAGTTGGATTTTATCTTAATTGTTCTGGGAGGAGCAAGTTTATTTAAGATGTTAAAAAAGGAGAAATTAAAATATTCAACAGCTGGATCTAAGGGGAGATATGTAAGAGATGCCCAGATGCAGTGCTTGAGTATGGATACAAATTCTTGGGGATTAAAGTTTCTTTTGCTTCTAATTTGGTGATAGGAGGTGAGTCTTGTAGCATTAATTTGATGGTGAAGTAGAAAGGAAGGAAGATGGTCACCAAGACTATCTGGAACACAGCAGGAGAGTAACGGACAAGTGGGACAGTTTGTGAGGATCCAGTCAAGGATTGATTCTTTTTTGATGTTTTGTACACCCTGGTGGACCTTTGGATTGTTTGGGAGAAGCCATGAAGATTAATATGATTTGTGGGGTTGAGTGCATTACAGAAGTACCAATCAATGTTAAAGTCCCAATTTATAACTGTTTTCTGAGGGAGGGATTCAGTTGTCCAGTGCAGGGTAGGAAGATTATTTCCAGGTGGGGAATAAGTACCATCTATATTTAGATGTTTTTTGGAGTTAATTCATAGTTTAGTAAACATTATTTCAGCATTTAAACACAAAATCCAGAAGAAGTAGCTGGATTGAATCCACTCAAAGTAATGCAGGGTGCAAATCACCACACAGTTGTAGAATGCAGAATCCACTTTATTAACTTCAGACCAAAAAAATCCAAGGATGAGCGCTTTCGTCCAGAAAGATCTAGACTTCATCAGACAATTTATTCCACATAGTTACTTCCTTCTTATACAGTTCAAATGGGAAGTTCCACCCAGTTATAAACTAATCAGTTATGTCATTAAAAGCACAATATTTACAGTCACTGCATTTAAAAATCAGACAAAATATACAAACTGAAAAAGTTCATGGAACACACCACCCAAAAAACACACTATATATAAGCACTGCTTCATAAAATGACAATGTATAATACATATTTAAATATGTTGAATGTGTTAAAACAATAAATATGTGTAATTAAATACTAAAAATTAGATATAGTAGAAAATGTTAAGAGAAATAAGTACACTTTAACATAATAAATACTGAACATGTGAATTATTTAAAATGTTAAAATGCATAATGGAGAAATATATATGTATATATATATATATATATATATATATATATATATGTGTGTGTGTGTGTGTGTGTGTGTGTCTTTATCTTTTCAGTGCCTTTAGTTTTAAAATTGGTCTAATGGAAATATGCTCATTCACGCCTAGCCAGTTCCCAGCATTCAAATGTAATTGCCAGTATAATTCTCTTTTCTCAAGTAATAGTGACCATGCACCACCCCTCATGTTGGTACTGATATTGTCTATAATAAAAAATTGGAACTTATGGTCGTTATACTCCAAGACGTTTGCTAAGAGAATTTGTATCTTTTTTATTCTGTATATCATATAGGTGTTCGTACATGTGATTTTCTTAACTTTCTATCAGTCTTGCCTCAGTAAAACCAAGAACAGGTGGTACACATGGCACAGTAAATCACTTTCTCCGAATTACAGTTGTATTTCTGATTGATTCTGATTTTTATATTATTGATGTCAAAAATACTGCCTTCTTTAATGTAACTGCAATAATTACATCTGCCACATTTGTTCATAGAACCTGACCTGTGGTTTGGGTAAGAGTTACTGCTCTCAAATATGTTTTTCATATTCTTGCCTTTCCTATATACCATAATAGGTTGCGGCCCTATTAGTGGTCTAATGTTCTTGTCATGTCTCAAAATAGACCAGTTTTTTGTTAAGATGTTTCTTAATATGTAACTATCTTGAGTGAATACAGTGATATAATTATTCTTACTTGCAACATTGTCAGTTTCTTGATTACTGGTGGAAGGACCACTGTCAGTCATATTACAAGAAAGTAAAGGTACATAAAACCCACCCTCTCTCTTGTTAACCACCTCAATCATTATATCACTGGCAAACTTACAAGGATAGCCTCTTTTCTGAAACATATTTTTCAAGTTGTCGCATTCATCTAAAAATTCATCAGTACCAGATACCATACGAGCTGCACGCACAAACTGTCCCTTAACTATTTCTTTCTTTTGTTTGACTGAGTGTGTGCTAGAAAAATGCAGTAGTGAGTTTGAATACGTGGTTTTCCTAAAGATTTTCGAAACAAACCTCTTATTTTCATACTCCTTTTCCAGTAAGATGTCTAAGAAGGAAATTTTGTCAAGGTCTCTGGTATAGGTGAACTTTAGAAATTCTGTGGTGGTTCCAATATAGTTTATAAAATCATCAATAGCATCAACAGGTCCACCCCACAGAACAAACATATCATCCAAAAACCTGGTGTAAAATTTGATGTGCTCAAAATAACATGAAGACCACAGGTAGATTATCAGCTGCCAAAGTGATTGGCTTGAGTATTTTAAGGTATTTTTTATAGTAGCTGTAGGGACAGGTTGGAAAGAAAAGTTGTTGGGATTATGCACTGCTGATGAGTAAGTAGGAGGAGGAGAAGGGCAGTTGTTATTTGTGATGGCAAGTATGGATGCAGTGAAAATGTATTAAATTGTGTAGCTATGTTATCTGTGTTGTTAGTGTTGGGGTTGGGGTGCTAACTTGTTCTAGATGTAGGATTTGTTTAATAGTTGAACAGAACTTTTGTGGTTTTGTCTGATGTTTTCATTTGATGTTGATGTAGTATTCTTTCTTGTCCTGTCTGACTTGTTTTTTGGCTTTATTTCTTAGTTCCAAATATTTATGTTGACTAGCTACCATTTTATTATTAAACCATTTTTCCCAAGCCTTGTCTCTTGTTTTTAGTAAAGCTCTTGTTTCTTTGGTTAGCCAGAGGGTCAAGTTGGATTTTATCTTAATTGTTCTGGGAGGAGCAAGTTTATTTAAGATGTTAAGAAAGGATAAATTAAAATATTCAACAGCTGGATCTAAGGGGAGATATGTAAGAGATGCCCAGATGCAGTGCTTGAGTATGGATACAAATTCTTGGGGATTAAAGTTTCTTTTGCTTCTAATTTGGTGATAGGAGGTGAGTCTTGTAGCATTAATTTGATGGTGAAGTAGAAAGGAAGGAAGATGGTCACCAAGACTATCTGGAACACAGCAGGAGAGTAACGGACAAGTGGGACAGTTTGTGAGGATCCAGTCAAGGATTGATTCTTTTTTGATGTTTTGTACACCCTGGTGGAATTTTGGATTGTTTGGGAGAAGCCATGAAGATTAATATGATTTGTGGGGTTGAGTGCATTACAGGAGTACCGATCAATGTTAAAGTCCCCCATTATATCTGTTTTCTGAGGGAGGGATTCAGTTGTCCAGTGCAGGGTAGGAAGATTATTTCCAGGTGGGGAATAAGTACCGTCTATATTTAGATGTTTTTTGGAGTTAATTCATAGTTTAGTAAACATTATTTCAGCATTTAAACACAAAATCCAGAAGAAGTAGCTGGATTGAATCCACTCAAAGTAATGCAGGGTGCAAATCACCACACAGATGTTCATCGTGCATACAGCTGCAGTCATAACAGGGTTCCCCTGCCATCAGGCGGGTCCTCGGTCGGCCGAATTCCAAAGTCTAGGTCCGGCGTCAGTTGTCGTCGCTTCTTCCCTGACATCAGTGCAACAGGGGTATAAAGGAACCAGCCAATGCCATTTTCTCCAGTCTTTCTTGCCGCGCAGTGCCTGAAGCAGAAGCAGTTCGCAAGTGCCGGTCGGCCAGCTCCTGAAATTACAAAAATTTTGAAACCGAAGTCTTCTTGAAAGCTAAGTACCCCGTTGGGGAAACTTTTCTTACCTCAGACCGATGTCAGACAAAGTTAATAATTGTATTTCATGTGGGAAGCAAATACCGCATAAGGATTTCCATTCCCTCTGTATACCTTGTTTAGGCCCAGACCACGACGCAGCTGTATTAGCTCTCGAACATCTACATTTATGGTAGGTACAAAACTGTACTTTGTAGAATGCAGAATCCACTTTATTAACTTCAGACCAAAAAAAATCCAAGGATGAGCGCTTTTGTCCAGAAAGATCTAGACTTCATCAGACAATTTACCCCACATAGTTACTTCCTTCTTATACAGTTCAAACAGGAAGCTCCACCCAGTTATAAACTAATCAGTTATGTCATTAAAAGCACAATATTTACAGTCACTGCATTAAAAAATCAGACAAAATATACAAACTGAAAAAGTTCATGGAACACATCACCCAAAAAACACACTATATATAAGCACTGCCTCATAAAATGACAATGTATAATACATATTTAAATATGTTGAATGTGTTAAAACAATAAATATGTGTAATTAAATACTAAAAATTAGATATAGTAGAAAATGTTAAGAGAAATAAGTACACTTTAACATAATAAATACTGAACATGTGAATTATTTAAAATGTTAAAATGCATAATGGAGAAATATATATATATATATATATATATATATATATATATATATATATATGTGTGTGTGTGTGTGTGTGTGTGTGTGTGTGTGTGTGTGTGTGTGTGTGTGTGTGTTTATCTTTTCAGTGCCTTTAGTTTTAAAATTGGGCTAATGGAAATATGCTCATTCAGGCCTAGCCAGTTCCCAGCATTCAAATGTAATTGCCAGTATAATTCTCTTTTCTCAAGTAATAGTGACCATGCACCACCCCTCATGTTGGTACTGATATCGTCTATAATAAAAAATTGGAACTTATGGTCGTTATACTCTAAGATGTTTGCAAAGAGAATTTGTATCTTTTTTATTCTGTATATCATATAGGTGTTCATACATGTGATTTTTTTTAACTTCTATCAGTTTTGCCTCATTAAAACCAAGAACAGGTGGTACACATGGCACAGTAAATCACTTTCTCCGAATTACAGTTATATTTCTGATTGATTCTGATTTTGATATTATTGATGTCAAAAATATTGCCTTCTTTAATATAACTGCAATAATTACATCTTCCACATTTGTTCATAGAACCTGACCTGTGGTTTGGGTAAGAGTTACTGCTCTCAAATATGTTTTTCATATTCTTGCCTTTCCTATATACCATAATAGGTTGTGGCCCTATTAGTGGTCTAATGTTCTTGTCATGTCTCAAAATAGATCAGTTTTTTGTTAAGATGTTTCTTAATATGTAACTATCTTGAGTGAATACAGTGATATAATCATTCTTACTTGCAACATTGTCAGTTTCTTGATTACTGGTGGAAGGACCACTGTCAGTCATATTACAAGAAAGTAAAGGTACATAAAACCCACGCTCTCTCTTGTTAACCCCCTCAGTCATTATATCACTGGCAAACTTACAAGGATAGCCTCTTTTTTGAAATATATTTTTCAAGTTGTCGCATTCATCTAAAAATTCATCAGTACCAGATACCATACGAGCTGCACGCACAAACTGTCCCTTAACTATTTCTTTCTTTTGTTTGACTGGGTGTGTGCTAGAAAAATGCAGTAGTGAGTTTGAATACGTGGTTTTCCTAAAGATTTTCGAAACAAACCTCTTATTTTCATACTCCTTTTCCAGTAAGATGTCTAAGAAGGAAATTTTATCAAAGTCTCTGGTATAGGTGAACTTTAGAAATTCTGTGGTGGTTCCAATATAGTTTATAAAATCATCAATAGCATCAATAGGTCCACCCCACAGAACAAACATATCATCCAAAAACCTGGTGTAAAATTTGATGTGCTCAAAATAACACGAAGACCACAGGTAGATTATCAGCTGCCACGGTGATTGGCTTGAGTATTTTAAGGTATTTTTTTATAGTAGCTGTAGGGACAGGTTGGAAAGAAAAGTTGTTGGGATTATGCACTGCTGATGAGTAAGTAGGAGGAGGAGAAGGGCAGTTGTTATTTGTGATGGCAAGTATGGATGAAGTGAAAATGTATTAAATTGTGTAGCTATGTTATCTGTGTTGTTAGTGTTGGGGTTGGGGTGCTAACTTGTTCTAGATGTAGGATTTGTTTAATAGTTGAACAGAACTTTTGCGGTTTTGTCTGATGTTTTCATTTGATGTTGATGTAGTATTCTTTCTTGTCCTGTCTGACTTGTTTTTTGGCTTTAGTTCTTAGTTCCAAATATTTATGTTGACTAGCTACCATTTTAATATTAAACCATTTTTCCCAAGCCTTGTCGCTTGTTTTTAGTAAAGCTCTTGTTTCTTTGTTTAACCAGAGGGTGAAGTTGGATTTTATCCTAATTGTTCTGGGAGGAGCAAGTTTATTTAAGATGTTAAGAAATGAGGAATTAAAATACTCAGCAGCTGGATCTAAGGGGAGATATGTAAGAGATACCCAGATGCAGTGCTTGAGTATGGATACAAATTCTTAGGGATTAAAGTTTCTTTTGCTTCTAATTTGGTGATAGGAGGTGAGTCTTGTAGGATTAATCTGATGGTGAAGTAGAAAGATAGGAAGATGGTCACCGAGACTATCTGGAACACAGCAGGAGAGTAACGGAAAGGTTGGACAGTTTGTGAGGATCCAGTCAAGGATTGATTCTTTTTTGATGTTTTGTACACCCTGGTGGAATTTTGGATTGTCTGGGAGAAGCCATGAAGATTAATACAATTTGTGGGATTGAGTACATTACAGGACTACCAATCAATGTTAAAGTCCCCCATTATAACTGTTTTCTGTGGGAGGGATTCAGTTGTCCAGTACAGGGTAGGAAGATTATTTTTTCCAGGTGGGATATAAGTAACTTTTATATTTAGATATTTTTTGGAGTTAATTTGTAGTTTAGTAAACACTGAGCTGGATTCACAATGGCTTGCATGGAGTCTACAAATAGAGTAAGACTCCATGCAGCCATCATGTCCGACGAGCGATCCAGGAATAGCCTGTAGGGGCATGTAAGAGAGCACCTAAAACGTCTCCTACACAGACAGGGCTGGGATATGCAAATTACCTCACTTGCAGCTGAAAGGCATGCAAATGAGGTAAATTTGCAATCCAGGAAGCACAAACCTGTCCGAGTAGGAGACGTGTTAGCTGCAGAAATGTACTCAGTTGACAACTGAGTACTGTTCTGCAAATAGCACAATGGAGCCTTGTCAGCTCCAAATAAAGGTTGCATATGGTTGAGGAAGCATGCCAATGGCCAAATATACGGCCATTAGAAAGCTTCCCAGATGCAAAATTAAAATAAAAAGAATTTTTTTTTCAGCGATTTCCGATGTTTAAGCGTAGCGCAGCGCTGCGCAAACGGGCTGCGCTATTAAAAATCATAAAATAAGACAATAAAAACCACAAACATGGAATTTATGAAAATTGTTAAATGACAATGTAAGGGAATAGCAGGCTGAAGACAACATGGCCACCGAGTAGGGGTTGCTAAGTGGAGAAGCCCAGTCTAAGACATGTAACCATACATTAGTAGGCAATCCTATGTAAATGAGTGTTAGGATAGTGAATCACACTTCTACATAGCAAATGAGCACAGTCAGTGGAGTGTAGGAGTAGGATATGGGGAGGAACAGAGTAGGAGATAGGTGACATCACAAGGGGGCTATGTATGAATGTAGTGAAGCTCATTGGAGCACAGTGGCATGTGTTAGCTGTCAGTTAGAAATCATGAAAAGAGGTGTGTCAACAGGTAGGCCAGGGAAAGCCAAGAAATGGAAGATGTATACTGTGGATAACACCAAAGTTTCTTGCTGAGTGGGTATGAGTGAGTGTGCGCGCCTGTAAACCCGAGTAAGTCAAAGTGCTCGCGTGGAAGCGTGAGTGCTCGCGTTTAAGCTGGAGTAAGCATGCATAAGGCTGTTGGAAGATCTGTAAGCATGTTTGCACTGGTGTGCGCGTGTTTTAACCCGAATAAGCAAGTTTTAGTCTGTCTAAGCATGTGTGCGCGCATGTGAGCTGCTGTGAGTGTGTTTCTGCTTGTATGCGCGTCGCTCCCCCTGAGGAAACAGAAAGGAAAAAGGAAGCAGAACAAATAGTAGGAAGCTACCAGGGAATACTAGTAGAGCTAGCAGGTGCAAACAATCAGAATCAGGCAATTACACAGGCAGAACACTAGCCCAGCCCAGCACTTAAAACTCTGCAAACAACAGTGCAGTTTGTTTCTCTCAAGAGACACTGCAATACTGGAGTAAGCTACTAGAAGTGAAAACTGAAAAAGCTACACTCAGACAAAAAAATGCTAGAGGCTGCCATTGCTGTTATAAGGCGACATATGCAACATGCTGAGGGTGGTGACAATGCAAATGCTGCCAGACAACCCACAGTGAGAAGATGGAGAAGAGTGTACAGGCCCAGGGTCACCTACCAGGGGTTACATGAGCTGGAGATAGTGGAGTGCTATAGAGTGGACAGAGACCTCCTGCAGCAAATTGTTGAGCTGTGCAGGCCACGCCTCACACACAGAACCAACAGAGGGGAACCCATCCCAGTGGAAACCAAGGTATGTGTTGGCCTAAGAATACTAGCAACAGGTACCTTTCAGAGACCAACTGGTGATATGATGGGGATATCACAGGCATCAGCATCCAGGGTACTACACCAGTTTCTGGATGCCATGTCAGCACATGTCGGTGATCATGTATATTTCCCCAATTCCCGTGAGGTATTGGCCAGCAATATGCGTCTCTTCCAGCAAATAGCAGAATACCCTGAGGTAGTGGGTGCAATAGACTGCATGCATATATGCATCAAAGCACCAGCCGGTGAGTGGGGTAGGGCCTACATTAACTGCAAGGGCTTCCCCTCCATCAACTGCCAGGTCATGTGTGATGCCCAGGGCATAATAATGAATGTGTGTGCTGGCTGCCCTGGAAGCTACCATGATTCCCATATCTGGCATCTGACACAGCTGTACCAGACATTTGCCAATGGGGACATCCCACATGGTCACTTAGTGGGGGATGCTGGCTATGCACCGGAGCCATGGCTGATGACACCCATCAGAAATGCACACACACCTGAACAGGAACGCCATAATGAGGCACACGCACAAACACGAAATGTAATCGAGCGTGTGTTTGGGTTGCTCAAGTCATGGTTCCAGTGCCTGGACACTGGCTCAGTAGGAACCCTGCAAATTATACCTCTCTCTGACTCGCACATATAGTAAAAGGGATGCCTAACTTAACACTACCTGTTTCCAAACATGTATAGGGAGTGCAGTATGTGCATCTGACATAGGCAGCCCTGCAGCACCACGTGAGGCATGATTGCCATGTGTTAAGCAATGTAAGGTAGTGCTTAACAGCATTTACCACCATGTAGTATATGCAAACTTGATGACCTTGAGTATCATCCTATCCTCACCAAACATGAGGCCACAATATGAAGACAAGATGATTAATTACAACAATTGGCTTAAGTATTGGTGTCAGTGAAAGGGGATACAATGCCTGTCAGCCTGGGATGACATGCTCGACAAGACATGATGCTTCACTAGGGATGGATTTCACCTATCACCTGTGGCCTTTTGGATATTCCCAAAGGCTCTTGTCACCCCCATAGTGCCTTTTTTAGGTAAGGCTCAAAACACAAACCCACCTCCATAGGTATCTCAAGGGAAAGGAAACTATAAGTAATGCTACTCAATGCCAGAAGTCTAAACTGCAAGATGCATGCAATCTAAACTCTCCTCAGCATGGAGAATGTTGATATCTGTGCAGTAACAGAAACCTGGTTCAAGGCTCCCAAGAGCACCCTAGCATTAACAGGTTACACCTCATACCATGCTTTACAGCTGCAAAACATGGAACAAACTACAAAAGGAGGGTGAGTATCAATATTTTTCAGATACCCACACCCCCAGGTTGGTGGCACAGCATGAAGCATCGGAGACTATCCATGCGCAACTAACAGTAGCTAAAACTGCCTTCCAGTTCATAGCCTGCTACAGACCACCCTCCTAAACCCAGGAACCACACTTGGCTGACTGGAAAACACATGAAAATATGAAGGTCTCCCCAAACACCATTATATTGGGTGACTTCAACTACCCAAACATAGACTGGGAGCATTACCCTAGCCCCAACACCCTAGCCCAAAGGTTCCCAGAATTTATAAACCAAAATGCTATGGAACAACTTGCTACCACTCCCACAACAAGGGAAAACATACTGGACCTGATCATCACCAACATGAGGACTCTATGCCCAAGACCAGAAGTGTATCCCCCACTGGTAAGACCAGACCAGAGAGTAATCTCACTGGATATTCACATCCCGATCCCAGCCCATGGCCAGAAAAACACAGTGAAAATTATTCACTAAAGCAAATGTCACACTCCTCAAAACTGAGGTGGAATCCTTCACAGCCCCTGTGCCTGTGGAAAATATGGCCCAGACCTGATAACCCTTTATAAACGCATTCTATGAACAACTTCAGGAATGCATGGATCATGCAATCCCAAATAAAACCAAGACCCAATCCTCCAAAGCCAGGCATCCTGTCCGGTGTACCCCAGCCATAAACAAACCATACAATACAAGGAGGAAGCTACTATATGATAGATCAAAATCCCAAAAGGGGAAGGCATCTCTGAACAGTATCATTGAAAAACTACAGCCACACATAATATCGTCTAAGGCCATCTTTGAGATACAAATTGTACAGGACACCAAGGATAATCACAAGGCATTCTTTACTTATGGTAGGAACCTGTGTGGGAATCCCCAGATATGCTCAGAAGTAGTCCAAAATGACAAACAATACACCAAACCCCAGACATTGCCAACATCTGAGCTGACAGGTTCAGTGCAAACCCCCCCTCCCCACCAAAAGGGCAAATACCTATCCCAGCAGAGTGCTGGCCCCCTGACATCGCAGATGCTCAGGTAACAGCCAGCCTCTCCAAAGCAAAACACACAGCATCAATGGGACCAGACGGTGTCCTGGGCTGTGTCCAACATGAACCCCAAGAAGAATTGAACACAAACATAAAACCACTGTTCAATCTCAGCCTTACCACAGGATATGTACCCAAAGAGCAGTGTACAGCAACAGTGGTCCCTCTCCACAAAGGTGGTGCCTCAATGGATACTGCAAACTATCGCCCCAGAAGCCTGACTAGCTTGGTCTGCAAAGCTATGGAAAGGATCATCATGGACCTCAGAAATAAACATATTGGGGACCTACAGACACTGGATCCTACCCAGTTTGGCTTTGTTAAGGGCAGATCCTGCCTCTTAAACCTGGTTGAGTCATTTGAAACAGTCACCAAGGCCATTGACGAGGGGAAGGAGGTCCAAACAGCCTACCTGGACCTCGCAAAAGCCTTCCATACAGCACCCCACTTGGTCATCATAGATAAGATCACCAGCTTCAATATAAACCCCTATGTCACTAGATGGGTTGCAAACTGGCTCAAGGACAGAACCCACATGGTCAGAAATGCTGGAGCCATGTCAGACCCCAAACCAGCTACAAGTGGCATTCCACAAGGCTCAGTCCTGGGACCTCCCTTGTTTGGTATATATTTCTCAGAGGTACAGGCCAACACAGAAGGACTGTTGGTGAACAAGTTTGCAAATGACTGCAAACTGGGCGCCATAATCGACCCTCCAGCTGACACAAGCATCCTACAAAAGGGCCTCATAGAAACAGACAACTGGTGCCAGAGCCATGTCCTCAAGCTAAACGCAAAACAGTGTATAGTCCTCCCCTTTGTCAAAAACTAAGTGCCCACAAATTACCACATAGGTGGTAACCCATTAAGTATGGAAGAAGTGATAAGGGACCTGGGGACCCAAGCTGATAGCAATCTCTCATTCGATAACCACGTGGCCAAAGTGTTTAGAAAAACATTTCATGTAGACCACCTAATCATGAAGGTATTCACATCTACATCAGGGGAGGTAATCGTGCCTCTTAACTCATCCCTCATCAGGCCCATAATTGAGTACAATGCCCATTGTGGGATGTACCTTATCAGACACCTGCAGCAGCTGGAAAGACCACAAAGGTACCTCACCAGGGGGAATCAAAGGGCTCAAACACATGCCATTTGCTGCCTAGTTAAAGAAACTGCAGCTCCACTCAGTGGCATACCGCCTGCCCAGAGGGGTGTGTATGTATGCAATTCTCTGTCAAAGGAATGGCCTTTTTGAAGACTGGGATAACACACTAAAAGATGTACATTCCTCTTTGGAAAGACTGATGATGTCAGCACCCTATAAATACAGCAGGAGAAGGGAATATTTAAATTGATTTAACTGTGTTGCAGGAATATTAACTGAACTGGAAGTTTTGACTCTGCTCTTGGCCTTGAAACTGCCCGCCATCATATTCTGATATAAGGCACTCCTACTGTGTACAAAGAGAGCATCTGGGAAACAGAAGAAAAAAAATATTTTAAGCTTGTTTCCTGCCTTTCCTGTTAAGTGGTATAGACTGTTTGTAGGCTTTTCAGCCCCCAATCCCTTCTGTGTTGGAGGGAAGCCTTCTAGCTTATTTTTTTTTTTCTTATAACTAGCCAGTTTTCTAGTTTCACCACTCAAATCTGTTTCTTTGAACTCAGCACTTGTTCAGAACTCATTGTAAGCGCAACATAAGCTGCAAATTACTACAGCACTCAACTTTCCTCACTTGTCTAGTGGAAAGCAGTTTTTAGTACTTAATAAATAAGCACTTATCCAGGCATGTCTAAGGGTCATCTCCCAGTGATTTCTCCTGTCTACCTGATGAATCTGGGCATCTTGGGGCAATGCAGCAATTGCCTCATGTACACAGACAACCCTCTCCTCCTACCACCCAACACTACAACCTGTGAGAGATGCACTTATATAGCCAAACTGGAAGCAAAGTTCTCTTCGCCCAAGACTGGACTAGACAGTCAAGAGGAGAAGGTAAACACTTGCACCACACCACACTCATCACATAGTCCCTCAAAACCTACACCACCAAAACACACAACATAGAAACACAAAACACACCTACATTCGCGGAGGCTCTCAATAAAAACCTGCCCAAGCATCATGGACATCCAAAGCATAAACGCAAGCAAAGTCCACCCCACAACACAACCCAAATGACACATAGCCCACAAACTCAGTGTGCCACTCAACCACAGCCCATAAGGCATAACAACGTACCCAACACTCTAGTCATAGGTGACTCTATAGTCAGACACACTGATGTTCCACTCACTAGACTAAACAAGGAGATAGTTACTGTCAGCTGCCTGTCAGGTGCCAGGATCCACCACATAACGCATGCACTCAGGTCACTCCACAATAAGTACAAATATCACACTGTTATTGTCCATGTTGGTGTGAATGACCTGAGACGTACCTTCCTGGACTACATGAAAAGAGGCATGGAGGAGCTCTCCGATCTTGTATCCCAGGCAGGTATGACCCTAACCCTGAGTAGCATCCAGCCATCACCCAGAATGATACCACAGTACAAGGACAAAATGATTGACTTCAACAATTGGCTAACCTTCTGTTGTCATTTTAAGGGGATCCAGTATTTGTCTGCCTGGGACGACATGATCAACAGTCCACGATGCTTTGCCAGAGATGGCCTGCACCTGTCACCCTTAGGATTCCGGATACTGGCTAAGACTCTTGCCACCCATATAGTGCCTTTTTTAGGCAAGGTTCAAATGACAAATTCACCACCGTAACAGGTACAAGCAAGCAAAATCTGAGGGTAATGCTACTCAATGCTAGAAGTCTAAACCTCAAAATGCACTCACTCGAGGCACTCCTTAAAATGGAGAACATTGTCATCTGTGCAGTGACAGAGACCTGGTTCAAAGCTCCAGAGAGCACCCCTGCATTACCAGGCTTCAATTCATACCACACCTTTGGCCACCTAACCCAGAAAGAAGCACTAAAGGCGGAGGCGTGTCCATATTCATTAAGGATATCCACACCTCCAGGCTAGTTGCACAGCATAATGCATCCGAGATTATCCATGTGCAACTAACTCTGGGCAAGACTGCAATCCAAATTGTAGCTTGCTACAGACCCCCCACCATGCCCCAGAATTCACACTCCTAATTTCTTGATACAATGGAAAGTATTAGGGTACAACCCAACACCCTAATAATGGGTGATTTCAACTACCCCACCATTAACTGGGAAAACTACTCATGAACCAACTCTTTTGCTCAACGTTTTCTAGAATTCATAAATTCCAACGCCTTGGATCAACTTATTCACACCCCCACCAGGGGCAGCAATATCCTAGACCTGGTCATTATCAACATGGGAAACCGGTGTTCCACACCAGAGGTCAATTCCTCGTTGGTCAGATCCGACCACAAGCTAATCAGCCTAGACATCCACATCCCACCCCCAGCCTCAATTAGGGAAACCATCATAAAAAAACCTCTCCAAAGCCAACTTCACACTACTTAAGACAGAAGTGGCAAACTTCATGACACCCATGCAGATGGACAATAGAGGTATGACTGCCAAATCCTACACAAATGCACTTTATAAGCACTTACACGAGTGCATGGATCATGCTATCCCTAATAGAACCAAGATGTTATCCTCCAGAAAAAGGAAGCCAATATGGTGGTCCTCTGCCATAAACAAACTCTACAACAGAAGAAAGAAACCATTGCAAAAAAGAGTAAAATCCCATGACTGGAGGAACTCCCTGATCAACCTCAGTAAGAAGCTGAGATCCCTCATAAAATCCTCCAAAGCTAGTTATGAAAACAAAATTGCCACTGACTCTAAATACAACCACAAAGCATTCTATAGCTATGCCAAGAATCTAAATGGGAACACTCAGATCTGCTCTGAGTTACAGCATAATGGCATTAAATATACAGAACCAACTGATATTGCCAACATCCTAGCAGATAGGTTCAGTGCTAACTTTACCCCCCCTCACCCCCTAGAGGGCCCATCTCTATACTGGAAGAATAAAAAGTTCCTATAATCACGGCTGCACAGGTAAAAAACACACTCTCCAAAGCCAAGAACACAGCATCCATGGGACCTGACAATATCCCAGGCTGCGTTCTACACAAACTACAGAATGAACTGGCACCCTACCTAAGTACCATGTTCAATCATAGACTCACCTCAGGCTTTGTACCCACTGAATGGTGCACCGTGACAGTTATCCCACTCCACAAAGGGGGAGCCACGACGGACCCCGGGAACTGCCGCCCCATTAGCCTGATGAGCCTGGTCTGCAAGGCCATGGAACGTATCATCGTGGAACTCATAAACAAAGACATTGGTAATCTCCAAACTCTGGACCCTACTCAGTTTGGATTTGTAAAAGGCAGATCATGTCTCCTAAACCTGACTGACTTCTTTGAAGCAGTCACCAAAGCCATAGATGAGGGTAAAATGGTTCACACAGCTTATCTAGATCTCGCCAAGGCTTTCGACACCATCCCCCACTCTGGAATTATAGATAAGCTCAATAAACTAGGTATAAATCCCTATGTCACAAGATGGGTTGCCAACTGGCTCACGGACAGAACGCACACTGTGAAAGTAGTGGATTCCAAATCCGACATCAGACCAGTGACAAGTGGAGTACCACAGGGTTCAGTCCTGGGTCCTCTCCTGTTTGGTATCTACTTCTCTGAAGTGCAGGCCAACACAGAAGGTCTTTGGCTAACAAAGTTTGCAGATGACTGCAAACTAGGAGCCATAATTGAAACTCCTAACGATGTGGACAAACTACAAAAGGGCCTCACTGAGACAGATACCTGGTGTCAAAGCCATGGCCTGAAGCTCAATGCCAAAAAGTGTATTGTCATCCCCTTTGGTAAAAACTCTGTACCCATGAACTACCACATAGCTGGTAGTCTACTTAATGCCGAAAATGTGATAAGAGACCTTGGGACACAGGTGGACAGTAGTCTCTCCTTTGATAATCACATCGCCACAGTGGTCAGGAAATCCTCCTACGTGGTTCATCTCATCACAAAAGGATTCTCATCCAGAAAAAAATAGGTCATTGTTCCCCTCTACTCATCACTCATTAGACCCATTATAGAGAACAATGCCCCTTTTGGTATGTACCTCACAAGACATCTACAACAACTGGAAAGACCACAGAAATACCTCACAAAGAGGATTACTGGCCTCAAACAGATGCCCTATGCAGACCGTCTCAAAAAACTACAGCTTTACTCCATCGCATATTGCCTACCCAGGGGCGATCTCTGCCTAACATACAAAGCTATGTCAAACCCAGAGCTGTTGGACATGCTCCACTTAAAGAAATCCCAATCCCTCTTAGCTACACGCTCTAGGGACCTTACCTTGTCACCACAATAAACAGAACATGCTGGAGGGATAAATTCCTGTCCCAGAGACTTCCCATACTCTGGAACAGACTACCTATCTATGTCAAACAGAACTCCTCATTAGCACTCCAAGAAAAATCTTCATGATTGGATGGGAAATGGGAAATTCACCCCGGGGATCACTTCTGTGGCTCCGCTCGACAGGGGCACAGGAAAATAATTTTCTTGGGAGGCGAAAGCCAGGGTACATTTTTTGGCTAGGCTTGTATGGGCCCTAGGGCCGATAGCCTAGTACCTACCTATGAACCTATTAACCTATGAAATCATCCAGTAATGCGAATAGCGCGCTGTGCTAATGCATCTCTCTCAAGTATCATAACATAGTTAGGTAGGTGTTTGAACCCTACAAATGCCATGTGTGTGTTTGTCACACAGTTTGTCAATGTGTTGTGTGTTTTGCTTTTATTATTGTATGACATATTATTATAACAGTAATTTCAATGCACACATCAGGTATGTGTGTGCCACATACAGATATGTACCTGTGACCTTTAATAGTTCCTATGTGTGAAGCCTGCCCCATATGAATACAGTTGTTACCTTTGCCAGCATGTGCTGCAGCTTACCAGACCTTAGGCCATACATGTATGTTGGTGACAATGCAGCCTACTGCAGTGATCTGTGTCCTAGGCCAACTATGTGACACACACCCATGAAAGCTTTGATAGATTAATGTGGGTGAGGGTTCATGTCTGGAGTATATGTCAGACATGTTAAAACACAGCAAAGTCTGTGAGTGGTGGACACTCAGTGTAGGTGTATGGCAACTGTTGCCGATATGCATACAGACACCTTCTTGCTTAGGTGATACACCGAGGGACTGCAGAATACCTTTGGAAATGTGAATATCACAGGAAAGACATGATAACACTTGTCCATACATACAAAGCTATGTCAAACCCAGAACTGTTGGACATGCTCCACTTAAAGAAATCCCAATCCCTCTGAGCTACATGCTCTAGGGACCTTACCTTGTCACCACAATAAACAGAACATGCTGTAGGGATAAATTCCTGTCTCAGAGACTTCCCATACTCTGGAACAGACTACCTATCTATGTCAAACAGAACTCCTCAATAGCACCCTTCAAGAAAAATCTTGATGATTTGATGGGAAATGGGAAATTCACCCCGGGGATCACTTCTGTGGCTCTGCTCGACAGGGGCACAGGAAAATAATTTTCTTGGGAGGTGAAAGCCAGGGTACATTTTTTTGGCTAGGCTTGTATGGGCCCTAGGGCCGATAGCCTAGTACCTACCTATGAACCTATGAACCTATGAAATCATCCAGTAATGCAAATAGCGCACTGTGCTAATGCATCTCTCTCAAGTATCATAACATAGTTAGGTAGGTGTTTGAACCCTACAAATGCCATGTGTGCGTTTGTCACACAGTTTGTCAATGTGTTGTGTGTTTTGCTTTTATTATTGTAGGACATATTATTATAACAGTAATTTCAATGCACACATCAGGTATGTGTGTGCCACATACAGACAAGTACCTGTGACCTTTAATAGTTCCTATGTGTGAAGCCTGCCCCATATGAATACAGTTGTTACCTTTGCCAGCATGTGCTGCAGCTTACCAGACCTTAGGCCATACATGTATGTTGGTGATAATGCAGGCTACTGCAGTGATCTGTGTCCTAGGCCAACTATGTGACACACACCCATGAAAGCTTTGATAGATTAATGTGGGTGAGGGCTCATGTCTGGAGTATATGTCAGACATGTTAAAACACAGCAAAGTCTGTGAGTGGTGGACACTCAGTGTAGGTGTATGGCAACTGTCGCCGATATGCATTCAGACACCTTCTTGCTTAGGTGATACACCGAGGGACTGCAGAATACCTTTGGAAATGTGAATATCACAGGAAAGACATGATAACACTTGTCCGCATGTACACACCATTACCCGTTCTACATGATGGGTGCTACCACCTACATGGTACTGTTGGAATACTATGTTAACTACATGCTGATGCCAATGCCACAGTTGTGTTACAGCAATACAGCATGGCTTGGACAACAGGTATCTGTCCGTATGATACCCTTGTGGTGGTTAGGTGTGTCATGTATAGAATGCATTGTAGGCCACTGTATGTATTTGCAGTCATGGATGGACATATCCGTAGTGTGTTGGCATGTACGTGAGACTGCTATATGCCAAAGAGTATTGTTCCCAGGGATGTGTGGGGCTCAGTAAGAATGGCTACTGGTATAGTGTGGTACTGCAGGTATATCACTGACACCAGGTTCCTACATCTGTGTATCAGTTGAGGAGATACCATGTAATGACCACTGAATGTCAGGCTATGTAAGCTGTGTATACTACCAGAATGCAGACCATTGACATTTGGAAACCATATCACCCACAGCATACTGTCAAACCATGTCATGTTCCATGCTAACCATGTTCACAAATGTACACCTGCAACTCAGTGCTGTAAACATCTCACATGTACTGTCCACACCCCAATACATGCAGGCACAGGTACACACAACAGCCATGTGGCACATGTGCAGACAGTACACTTTGTGAATTACCACTGGTGTATACAAAACTGCAATGACAAACATAGGTAATGCATCATGCATGCTCGGATATACCCACAACAATATCATTACACTATACTGTTCATAGATTCATAGGTTCATACAAGGCTATCTGCCCTAGGGCATTTATAAGCCTAGCCAGAATGTGTTTGGCTTTTGCCACCCATTTTAAATTTATTTTGCTATGCCCTTTTTCGAGGTTAGTATACTGTGCCTCTGTCTAACAGTGACACAGAAGTGATACCCGGGGTAAACCTACGATCTCCCATCCACTCATCAAGATTCCTCTTGAAGATAGTCAATGAGGGACTCTGCCTAACCTGGACTGGACAACATGATAATATTACTACAGTGCTATGTAGTCACCCTGTGCATCAGCACCATGCTACCCTGTTCCTGCATCAATGTTACAGATGGCAGGAGGTGACACAGTTTCATCATATGCACAGGGTGTGTACTTGGTTTGCCAGAGTCTGCCATTGACACATCCAATTGACATGCATGTGTGTGTGTGTGTGTGTGTGTGTGTTTGTGAGGGACAACAGTACAACATGGGGCAATGTTGCTGCAATGTGTGTGTGTATGTGTTAGCCCTAGGTGATAGCATTATGTGTGTATGTATGCATGCCCACAGTTCCACCACGTGGCTGCCATATACGGGTGTTTGTGGACAGCCACAGACTGTACCTGCCAGGTCATACAGATCACTGTCTCTGGCCATGGACACGGTACCTGTGCCTGGCAGGGGTGCTACGGACAGTATCAGGTACTAAGCTAGACAGGGTACTGTCATCAGAAGCAGTGGGTTGTTGACTGGACACATGTCCCTGCTGGGACTGTCCAGAGCCACGTGCACGTGGTCTTCTTGGACGGTCTAACGACAGCACAGACCCAGCATTGCTGGGGCTGGTACTGGCACTATGGGAGCGGCTGTGGGTTTGTTGTCGTCTGCAACGACTGCCAGTGGGTAATGTTGCTGGCATATGCCCACATCGACGCTTCAACTGTCCTGCACTGTCCTGGCTCCTGGACATGTGGTTGTGGAAGAGATCTAATGTGTCCCCCCAACGTCTATCAATGACCTCGCTGATGTTACAGATGGCAGACGCAACTTCACGCATAGTGTCATTCATAGCAGTGCGATGTGCTCTAAGCTCCCTCAGACCCTGTCTGGTGTACCGTTCCATACGTGCTTGTGCCTGCATTACAGCCCGGAACATAGCTGAGGTTGAAAGACCTCTGTGGGCACGTCTGACAGGGGCAGTACAACCATGGATGCTCCCACAAGAACCCCAGGACATCTGCCTGTGTGGTACCATGTCAGGAATCTGGCCATGGCTGCTGCGAGGGGATGCATGTGCCAATGATACCACACAACCCTGGTCAATGCCCACTGTATGCTGTCCCTCAGCTAAGGACATTGGTGACAATGGATGTATCAGCAGGATGACTGTGCGCATTGATAGGGTTGACTGCTGTGTAGTGTCAGTTGGCTGACCAACGACAGACCCTGTCACACCTCCCTGTGCCATTACACATGTATCATCATAATAACTATCCTCAGCAGTGGCTTCAGGTTCACTGCTACACTCCACCAGAGCAACATCAGAACCTGTGAGAGGAAGATAGGAAACACAGTTTACAAATGTGTACACGATATTAGCGTACATGCACACATGCACATATGCACACAGGCACACAGGCACACAGGCGCACAGGCGCACAGGCACACAGGCACACAGGCACACATGCACACAGGTGCACATGCACACATGCACACAGGCACACAGGCACACAAGCACACAGGCACACTCCTCAGTACAGCAGATACAAACACACACACACACACACACACACACACACACACACACACACCTGCAATCCAACACATACACAATACTGTTTTAGGGTGGGTGACAGCATCACAAAGAAAAACATCACTGCACACATTTCAGCATGCAGATTATGTGTTGCACAGGAACATGCAGTGCAAGTGTAGACAGCCCTTGTTAATAACAGTATACGTGTACTTGATGCTTGTGTGTACTTGTTCAGTGATTGTCTCCACCCTGGGACACAATGTGTACAAGGACATAACAATGTTGTGCAAGTGTTACAAGCTGTGGGTGCATAGATTTGCACACACACACACACACACACACACACACACACACACACACACACACACACACACACACACAAAACACATGACGGTGCTACTCAATGACTGCTATGTGTACTTTTGTGGTCGGCGGAACTGGATGTGGTGTAGTAACGTGAGCCATGATCAACATGCTTCTTGTGGTCAGTCAACAATAATAATGTGTGCCAGACAGGCAGCTAGCATATTGTACCTGACGTGCAGTAACATGACTACATCCACAATTACACAGCCACTTGTTACATGGGTTTCTAAGGTGGCCAATAGTGAGCATTGCCTAACATGAATGTATTATTGGTTCAAGACTGTTGCACAAAGACATGATAGGCCTCTACCCCTCAGGTATATTATGTGTGCTGCGTAGATGATAAGTGGGATACTGAAGGGTGGCCATACAGCAGGTGTCATAATTGGACATGTGTAGCAAGCTAAGGTGTAGTGTGTATGCCAAACATGTGTGTGTTGTGTATATGTGTATCAGGTATGCCTATGCAATGTCCTGTACTGTGTTGCTACACATGTGTGTCATGCTCTGTGTATTGCATGTGAGTGAGGCAGCTATTGAGAATAATGGGATATGCATAGTCTCACAGCAAACATGCACAGCCTGCATTATGCATAGGTGTGTTACATGTGCACAGACTACACCTCCATATGACATGCACATGTCATTAGCAATAGTATTGTTATGACACACTCACCAGCATGGATTGGCTGCCTTGCTGTCACTCCAGAGGGACCTGCAAAAATATGAGAGTGATTGCCAGTGGCCACAACTGTGCCATTGATACTGTGAGTATGATAAAGTACAGTAGTACAACAGGTGGCTTTCACAGGTGTACAGATTATGCTCAGAATATCAATCTTGCAGAAGAATAGGCAGGTTAACAGCTACACAAACAGTACACATCTCACACACACATTAACTACCAGTACAGAGAACAGTCAACTACAGATATGGCATGTTAACTGCACGCTCCATTTCAACATTCTGGGTGGCTCCGGCCTCCATGATGACACATGTTTGTAGATGTTGCTGTTGACCTGGAGCTACAACACTTAGGAGGTGCTCCTCCACACTGGTGGGGGGGGTGGATAGGTACCCCAACGCCTGTGGCAAGCTGTTGTCTGTGGATATCAGACACACGCTGCCAGACATGTCTAATTAAATCACTGCAGTGATGGCGTACCTGCTCATATGTCCAGTTATGCATGCCTATGTCATTTACCCGACGGAAGAAATCTTGCCACAGTGCAGCCCTCTCATGCTGGTTCTGGCTGGTCCTGGAAAACAGCACACAGTAATTCTGCACCAGGCTCTGGTGGATCTCCTGATCCTCTGCTGCTGTTTAAGGTGAGTTTCACTGATGCACCATCACCCTGGAAGGAAAAGAAAAATATGTGAGCAATTCATGTGGCACACTTAATATTCTAATGTACTGATATAACTTAACTGCCATATATAGCATCTGTCTGTCTATCAGGGGATACACATGTTTGATGCCACATATCAGTGCTCAGCCCACAACTGTCTGACAGTGCCTGCCACACTCCATACAACAAACTAGTATACACAAGCACTCGGCACACTGTGTGGGATACAATGCACAACCTCACACTGGGGGTATGTATCAAGCTAATGGACGAAGAATATTGTCATCCCGTGCAATGAATGCAATCCACATTTACAGTTTCAATGGTAATCCAGCCTAGTCTTTGATGCCATACCCCTACCTGACATATGTGCACAGTTGTTACTATAGCCAGCATACTGCTGTCACAGAGTATACATGCTGCCAGATACACACACATACCCTGTAACACACATGTGATTGTGGCCATGGTACAGGCATCATTACACACACATTACACATACATACAACACAGAAATGTATGACAACACAGATGAGCATTAACTTTGTACCTTATAGTACTGTGTGCCCCTACTTACAGATACCTATGCATGAGGTATGTAATCTGTGCAGACTACAGGAAACACACCAGACAGTGTTACCAGGGAATGTGAACATACACCATACTGTAGTGTTTAGGCTTACAACATTAGGTGGTACAACAGTTCATATGTGAGCTGGATTCAACAGCATTACCACTTACTGAGCATACATGTATTGCTTCTGCCTACGATGGGATACCGCAGTCATACACAGGGAAGTACAGCACAACATATGCCAATCTACTATGTTTGCATCCCGATAACTGACACATCTTTCTCTGGCCTCACACCAAGGACACCAACTACCATGACAGACACAAACTCACACTAAGCTATCACACCTTTACAGACCTTGCACACAATGAGTGTCTCACTCATTCAATGTCACATAGCTGGTATTGCACTGAGTACATGTGTGTGTGCATTGTGTCATAGGTAGGTACTATGCTATTGGCCCTGGGCCTAGGGCAGCCTAGCCATATGCTACCCTGCCCTTTGGGACACATGTAATGTGATTTTACTTGCTCCTGTGAAATGGTTACACAGAGGTGACTCACAGGGCATATTACCTATCTCCATAACATTCATCAGGGGTATGTATGACATCTACTAATAAGGAGCCTTGTTTGTTAATGCTGGGTGGTTTACTCCAGGTTATGGCATATTTGTGTATAGAAACCTGTACCTCCAGCATATGCTGTTTAGTGCAGTGACAAGGATTAGGGCCCTAGGTCATGTAGGCTGGACAGATTGTGAGGTGTTGCCATGGTGGTTGGCCAACTGGTATGGGTGTGACATAACTGTGTACGTCCATCAGTGGTAACCTCTGTGTAGGAAGTATGCAAGGCACTCTAGCTGTGGTTTTGAGAGTCAGTCTGCATAGGGAATGTGTTTGAGGGCATTATCCATGTTTGTTAGGTATGTCTGTGGCCTTTCCACCTGCTGTAGTTCTCATGGAAGGTACATACTGCATAGGACATTGTGAGGTGTAGTGGGGTACACTGACTTACATTTCCCTAGCTGACACACCTTTTGTGATGACACATACCATGTACAGGGATTACAAGACTAGTGTGCCACTGTAGATATCAAAGGGGAGGCTATTGTACACCTGTGTCCCATGTTCCCTTCTGACATCTCCAGGGGTAGGCGGGCAACCACCTATGTGGTAGTTAGTGGGTAACATGTTTTGGAATGGGGTATGGTACTGCAGTATCAACAATGGTGTTCAGTCCATGCCTTGGTCACCAGGCACCTGTTGCAGTACACCTGCCCCCATGTCCCCCTCTCTCACTCTCTCTTTATATATATCTATATATCTACACACACTTCTAAACATCAATTGTGGTACATATACATGCACATGTAAGCACATAGACTGCCCACCTTTCATGGTGGGAATATCACTTCTGAAACAGTTGTGAGACATACCATTCTGGAATGATATTGCACAGTGTTGTGCCTAATGCATTATGCTGTCCTCAGGCCGTATAGCTGTAGCAGGCCTCACTGGCTCAGTCCCACAGAAGTTCACCACCACATGACATATACCTGCACTGCATGCTATTTTCATTGCCACACACTACAACCTACATTGATATGTGCACATAGTAACCTTCAACTACATATGTATGTCCAGCCTTCACTAACAGTTGCAGTATGTCCCTTGCCCTATGCACATCTGCATATATATATAGATACAGACTGCTAACACATATGGAGGGTTCACAGTATGTAGATTATTAGATTATGTAGTTTACATTACCTTTGTCTCTGACAGCTTTTTTCTGCTGGCTTGCTGGCTTCCTTGCTGGCTTTTTTTTTTTTTTTTGGTCTCTCTTTCTCTCTCTCTCTCTCTCTCTCTCTCTCTCTCTCTCTCTCGCAGTACAGGCTGCTTTTGTAGGTATCTGCACATGTGCATGTGATGGCCTCTGCACCAATTGGTGGCCAGCATTTAGTAATTGCATGCAGCCTGCTGTGTGGTAATTGCAGTTCTCACTGTGATTTCAGGACACTGCTATAAAATGATAGGTTAGGTAGGCGTAGGCCTTTCAGTTTTGCAAGGTGGGGACCATGCTGGTTTGCTGTGAACACTGTTGTGTGAGTCAGAAGGTTGGTATATCATATCTAACACTGTGTTGTAGCCATTGAAATGCATGTTGAACTGACCCCTGACTGTTGCTTCTTCCAGTTCACTCTTCTCAGTGTGTATGTTAACTCACACCTGCTAATGCTAACACTGTTTACATGGGAGTATGTACTTACCTGTGGGATTTGAGGATTAACTGGCATACAACAGTAGTTCTTGCAATGTGTTGCTATGGCTTTTGTATTTTCCCTTTACATTCACTCCTTGAATGCCTGATATTTGTCTTTACTGGAATGTGTTGCTATGGCTTTCCTATTTTCCATTTACATTCAATCCTTGTAATGCATGATATATTTCTTTCAGCACTAAGTTCTTATATGTTTGCTGTGGCTTGGTGGCACTTCATGCAGTCTGGTGAGCCCAAGGTCTGGGATTTGACACTTACAGGTGTATTTTATTTTGCTGCTGAGCAGTACTACGGCCTTGTCATACAGAGTGAATAAGTCACTTTTAAACAGTTGTAAGCAGGAAGCAGGAAGTCAGTGGGGACACCAGCTAGGGATGTGCAGGCTGGGTGTAGGGAAGGTCCATAGCTGCACATTTCTTTAACTGCAATAGCTGTACATATGTTTGACATTTGCTGTGACATTTGAAACCTTCCACCCCTGAGAGAGGGGTGAGGACAACTAAGTATATTGTACTAACAATTATGAATATCAGGCACATGCAGTGCTTGTGAACTGCTATATTGTCATTAATATGTTAGATGGCTACATCCTTTGATATTTCTGTGTTGTACTCCTACATAAGGGCATGCTTGTGGAAGTAATTCTACAGCTATTCGCAGAGTATGTAACAGCAGACAGGCTGATATGCCTGTGTGTTTCTGACACTTGCAGGCCTCAGATACTCTCAGGTATATATTTGAACAGCCTCAGGGAAAGGTACATATCAGTGAGATACACCCGTGATATATTTCAGATATTCTGCAGTTGTGACTGTGGGGTATTTTGAGCATATGTATTACTACACCATTTCTGACATGCAAGTAGCGTCTACTTTAACTTATTGACAGTTACCATTACGTGGGATTCCTCACCTTTCTGCCTACTGTTAGTACATTTCACAGGGAGTCAGTGGGGCACAGGTAACAGGTGTTTGCAAATCAGGAACATCCCTATAAATCAGTCACAGTTGCGAGGTCTGGCCTTTTACCTATTCAAATATGGCAGTGTTTATCCTGCTTTGATACTGTGTGGGGTTTGTAAGGTGCTACTGTAACATTATTACCTACTAGCATGGCTGTTTCTCTTCTCACACTAATGTAATGCAATTCCACAAGAATTGCCAGTAAAGATACACAGAACAAACTTTGTGTAATGGCCTTCCTATTTTCCCTTTACATTCACTCCTTGTATTTCATGATATATTTCTTTCAGCACCAAGTTCTTGTATATCTGCTGTAGCTCAGTGGTAATTCATGCAGACTAGTGTTTCCGGGGTTCGAGACTGACATGGGTATTTTATTTTGCTGATGAGCAGACTACAGGCCTTGTCATACAGAGTGACTAAGGCACTTTTAAGCACTTGTAAGCGGGTTTGAGCGAGTTTGCATGATGCTTAGCTACGCTTATCTACGCTTAGCTAAGCGCACACAAGCGCACACCCGCTGACTACTGCTTAAAAGTGCTTACTCCCGCTAACACCCGCGCTAATTTCTTTTAAAGAAAAAAAATGGGGAAATAGGAAAGTGGTGAAAAAGGGGGCACAAAGAGGGAAAGACAGTAGGGAAACCAGCTCAAGATGTGCAAGATGGGTGTAGGGAAGGTCCATAGCTACCCATTTCTTTATCAGCAACAGCTGTGTATATGTTTGACATTTGGTGTGAAATTTGAAACCTTCCTCCCCTGAGAGAGGGGTGAGGACAACAAAATATGTTGTACTGCCAATTAGAATTATCAGTTTACATGTCCAGCGGACATGTGTGCGAATTGGGCAGCTATGTATGGGGCGTAATTTTTTTGTGGGAACAGAGTGCTCTTTTTTCATTTTTTTTTCAGGTGAGAGTGGAATGTGAGGTACAGGAAGTAGGTATATTTGGGGAGGTAGGTTGGGGAGGTTAACAGACAAGACAAACAAGACGCATACAGGGGCGGAGTATGACACGTGGGGGGTAAACACAATTGATGGGGATGGATGTTTGGATATCGCGAGCCCATGAGCCACAGATGGCAACAGTGGAACTGAGATCCCCAGCCATGGGCAGTTACCACTGCACCTTCACAGCCCAGGCCGGGGCTGTGCTGGGGGCTGGATAGGATGGGCAGGCACACCCGTGAGTTGCGCCACTCTCGCCTCGAGCTGGCATAGGGGATCAGTCACAGAATGCCTGATCTCACTACGCACCACAGACCGGACCCTATGCAGGGTGAGTGGAGGCTCTCCTCCGGCCATGCTTGCAGAAGGGGGATGAGTCCCATCCCCTGCAGCGCTTCCACCCGAAGGTGGCACAGGGCCACCAGAGGAGGAGGTCCTGGCCTGGGCACTGGTGCCAGGTGCACTCGCCAGCTGAGGTGGGAGAGTTGGGTCCGCTGGAACCCGCCTTCCCTGTTGTCCTATGTTTAGCAGTATTTTATGGCATTTTGGGTTAGTAACAAACAACACCATTCAAAATTAGTTGAAACATCATGCATCAGTATTCCCACTAACCAAACACCCATGAATTTCGAACATTGAGCAGCAAGCATAACACATGTATATTTAGAACAACGGTGCACATTCCAACAGCATGCAGGGTTGATTGGTGGCAGCAGGCCATCAGGTTTGGATATGTGAACAGGGTACATGCATCAATGTAAATGCAGATATGTATGAACCAACAGGACCAATGTCCATGGGAATTAATTGTGAATACACATACCCAGTTTGGTGTGGAATGGCATAATTTGTGAAAATAGGGTAGGGTGGAGAAATATTACATTAACAACTTAAACTACCTATACATATACTGTACATTCCTAGTAGATGCAGATATATATCTCCTACATGTATTAGTACAGTTTCCTGTATGTAACCTTAGGAATGTTAGTGATGGGGATGTTACTGCTACATTAATATACATTCCATTTTTATTCATATATGTTCATATCTGGCTGTGTTCAGGTACAGCATCCTGCTACATTTGATTTATGTGGGTCTAGACAACTGTGGATGTTCAGCATTTCATACAACCATACTATCTCCATAATGCAAGGGTACAGCAACATATCCAAATTGTGGGACGGACACAGTCCAGGTTCTGTACTTTATTTAAGACATTACACTCTTTGGTTGTGGCTGTCTCATTCATTTCATTATGTAGTGACTGCAGTATACCTTTATTTCAGACTTATTACAGCTTTCTTGGTAGCTTCAAACTGTCTTTCTCACACTCTCTCACTTATTTTATATTTACATTTCAGAATGGTACTTAATTCTAGGCTTTATTAACATTTATTACTGGGTTACAACAATCCTTTCCAGCTGACTCACTTATTTCATATGGCAGAATTTACAAGGATGTATTCGACACTTGTCTATCCTTTGTTGATTGATTACCACTCATTTTCAGGCTGAAGCAGTTATCTGATATTACAATACAGGTGGAAACTCTATTTGAGACTTGTTTAATCTTTATTACTGGATTGCAATACACTCTTTTCCAGGCTGCATCACTTATCTAATCTAACAATACTAGCAGAATCTTTATTCTATGCTTATTTCACCTTTATTAATGGGTTACAACACTGAACTCTTTTGCAGTCTGTCTCACTTATATTCTATAACAATACCAGCTAAATAATTACTAACCTGTCTGGTGATGCAACTTCAGCAGCCTATCAGCATAGGCTCACCGTTTCGCGGAACGAACACCTGCAGCTGTAATATAAATGAAGGACTATTGGAACATGCTTCTCCATACTATAGGCTAGGATAGCATTTCTTACATACATAATTACATGGATACTTACTCAGTAGTGGGGCATTGGGTATTTGGCGGGCCTCCTGGATCCAACGGTTCAGTTGGTCCTCCTTACGTCGCTTCAGGTCCGCATGGTGGTGACAGACCTGTTCACCAGTCCTTGGAATGCCTGAGGCACTGGTGAGATCATGTGTCAACCGGTTCCATGCCTCTGCTTTATACGCTCCCCATTGAACCTGGCCCTGCATGAGTTGTGCTTCATGATCATGGACTAGGAGCCAAACCATATATTTTGACTCCTCAACACCCCACCTTTGTGCTCTAAAGTGATTTCCCTCTCCTGCACCTGCCATCCTGACTGCAAAAAGGTACCACAATCAGTTATGGTGTGTATTCCTGCCTATGGGGCTTATATATGCTGGCTTTCCCGCACTTATCTGATATTGGCCATTTTGGATATTTATCAGCTTAAAGCAAACCTGCTTTGTCATGGTTCTATTTTCATTCATTCCTATATATATGCTAATACTGTATTTCTCAGTACAACTGTCATGGCTTAGTGGTTCAGTACTTTGACTATGGTGCACAGTATCCAGGGTTCGACCCCTGGCATTGCTTTTTTTATTTTACTACTGTCTAGACAGGCTAGGAGGTGTGTCTGTGTAAAGGCGGCTTTGATACAGCTTGCCCAATGTTGCCCGCCGGTAAGCTGGTTGGCGCGCTGTGCAGCTCAGCACAAATGGCTTACGCTGGGTAACGCATTATTTAGCTATGAGCACTCATATTACGCTGGGTGAAGCACTGCTGAGCTACGGGCACTCATATTAAGCTTGTTAAAGTGCTGCTCACCTCCGGGCACTCATATTAAGCTTGTTAAAGCGCTGCTCACCTCCGTGCACTCATATTAAGCTTGTTACAGCACTGCTCACCTCCGGGCACTCATATGCAGCTTGTTAAAGTGCTGCTCACCTACAGGCACTCATATTTAGCTTGCTAAAGCATTGCTCAGCTATGGGTAATTATAATCCTTTTTTATAAATTATTCTGTCGGATTTCTTCACAAATACATGGCCCATTTCATTACATTTTAGTTAAATTATAGTTATATATATATATATATATATATATATATATATATATATATATATATATATATATATATATATATATATATCAGGGGATTGCTTCATACTTATTTAAATAAAAATGGTGAATGATGTTGTGGGGGCTTGAACCGTCACTACCTCCTCTTTGGCCAACGTCTCTACCGCTACGCTATTGCTACTTGGCTTAATTTGCATATGTAGGATCTTATATGCTTTCCAATGTCTGCTAACTGTGGCTGAGCGAAGGGCACACCCACGCAAATGAGCGCAAATGCAGGCAAACATTTTTGAAATTATAAAAAAAAAATTAAAAATGCTATTTTTACATTTTACACATTTTCAGTAGGGTTTAGTCTGTGGGGATGTGTGGTGTTGTGTTCCTTGACATTTCTAAGGACTCGCTCGTGGGTGTTTACTTTCAGGCCTCTGACTCTTCTGGGGGCGTGTCCCTCTGCAGTACTCGACATTCGGACACGCCCCCCACTTTCCTACATGGACCGTGTTAGCCTAGGGTATGATTCAGCATGCCCTCATGAATATGCATGGCATGCTGACGTCATACCGTTCAACTGCAGCCTCAGAGTAAGACATATTAAGTCTTACATGGAGGTTTCGTGAATCCAGCCCATTATTTCAGCATTCATAAAATCTGGGGTGACAAAGTTTATAGTTTCAAGGGTGAGGTTCTGTCTGAACAATATGGCTATGCCACCACCTCTCTTGACTCTTCTATCTTGCCCATACATGTTGCAACCAGGGAGTGTTATTTCATTGCTACTGACTTTAGGCTTTATCCAAGTTTCTGTAATCATGGCAATGTCAGGTATGTATAGTGAAAGGATGGCATGAAGTTCTTGTAACTTAAGTATACCTCTAAGGTTTATGTTGAGAATTAGTAGGTCAGAGCTTTTTCTGTTGAGGTGTAAGGTATTTTGATGCTGAGTGGTGGGTTGGAAGTTAGGCAGGGGAGGGTGAGTCTGGGAGCTAGGGTTAGGATGGATGTCTTCTCTGAGAATTAGTTGTGATGCTATGTGAACAGTCATTTTATGTATTTATATATAGAAATCATATTTTACTGAAATGTGAGAATATAATTGATGAGGGAGAACAGTAAATGAGACCAGACTAATATTTTTAGTATTATAAATAGTAGTGGATATTGTAAGAGAGGTGAGTTTTTGTTGTGATGGGTTGGATAAAGTGGACATATGGGGAGGCCATGAAATATTAAGTTCATTATGGCAGGATGTCAGATGAGCAGATAATGTTAGAATTAAGAGAGTTAAAAGGTAAACGGGTAGCAATTAATTTTGTTGTGTTAAAGGTGGGGTATTTGAGATAGGAATAGTATGTAATATAGAGGTAATTTGGGAAGTTGGTTATAATGGTGATTAGGTATGTGGGTGATTCTTACTGTAGTAGTTTAAGTAATGGTGGTTACTGCATGCTTGTTTTAGTTGGGGAGATAAAGGTAGAATGTGTAGATGTTTTTTATGGGGCTTAATAGATATAATGATTAGTTATGAGAGGCAATGATAACCTAAATGGAATGTGATGTTGAGAACAGGTTAAGGTGTGTTTGGAGGAATGGCTAGTTAGAAATAAATACGTGGGTGGGAAATGGGGGAAGGGTAGGGGAGCAGAGTGAGCCCGAGTGAAGTGAGGGTGAGTGAAGCAGGTAGACCCAGGTCTAGATTGTGATGTTGAAAAAGGAATAATCTGTGAAAACTGGGACACTACAAGATGTTTAACAACTTTCTAGATTATATTCCAATTAAATGAATGCAACAGCATCTGGTTTGTTAGCATTCCTGAGGTACTTAATGTATAATAACACCTAGGTTGTCCTTGTACAGTTAACTACTGTACCATTAAAGACAAATGGAGAGAGAGAGATTCGCTTGAGAAGATCTTGCATCTAAGGTAGAACTTGATGTTTAAAGGAGAAAATCAGAAGGGTATTTTTTTTCTTGGCGGGTGGTGTAAGATGATATGTATAAACCAGCAGCTGATACCCCTTGGAAAAGTGCTCTCTGTACAAAGTCTTAAAAGATTAACTTCCTTGGCAATGCACTTTGGCTAGAAGGACCTACATTAGTTGTCTACACTTAACTCATTTAATCCAATAGAGCTCAGGGAGTTTACACTGTCACTTCCAGTGTGTGAAGTATAAGCCTTTTAACAGAATCAAATTATGTCCTCACATTTCAAACAAATGTTCATATCTTTTGGAACCCGATGGATTATGAAAGAAGTATAAATGGCAAACTCTTCAGCACAAACTATTTTTATAGTGTTAGTATTCTTTTGGTTGTAGGTATTAAACTAAATTTTATAAGTCACAGTAAACACAGTAACTATTCCATTTGTTATATTTTGTAAACAATTTAAAATAGCTCAGCAATGACTCAAGTTACTTATATACTGTCAGCAGCATTTTATTCATCTACCTGAGAACTTTCATTTGAGACTAAGAAGTTCTGTCTGCATTAACAAGTTGTTGAGATATTTAGAAAAATCCAAAATGAGAATGCATCTTCAGATGAGTACACCCGCCTCATTGACCATCCTTATGTACTGTGTGCTGCGTTATATATCATCTTTGTCTGGTTTGTGAACTACTGCACCAGTGTGATCAATCAAACCTACAAAAGGTATGCCAAATACCCAACCAGGCAGACATGTGGCATGCTGCCACTATAGAATGCATCCAGAAGGGCACAATCATACCAGATGTTTAAGCCATGTGTGCTTCCATTCCCATTTATTACACAGGCATTGCAGTTGCTTATCAGCTAGATATTGAACAGACTTGGTGAATATGGTAGTAGGAAGGAGCATCATTCGTGCTAGAAGATTAGATCATTGCATATGTGCAACCCGTGGCACCAGTGATGCTGGGAATTCTATCTGTGGGATGGAAGTCCCACATGAAAGGCAATCTCTTAGTAGCATCTTGGGGACTTAAATACATTTACTTAGATGGACAACTTGGTATTCAAGGAAATGGTTTGGAATCCTGTTTGCATATGCTTGCAATATCCCAATGGCATCTCCAATAGGCCTCTGAAGTGCCCCTGTGGATAGGATGTTAACTAATGTCATTGTCTTCTTTTTCAGTGGTATTGGACATGCATATGCAGTGTACACATTCATGCTATGACATGTCACAGAGATAGTCAAGTCTTTGTGTACCCATACAATAACATTCCAGTTGCAACCAGGTTATAAGCATAAGCACTACATACTACAGCCAGACAGTATACTGATGCTGTCCGACTACCTGACATCTGTGACTTGGTGATTGATTGGGGTTGTGTAATTATCAAATTCATTCCTGCAGTGATAACTACAGCCTGATTTGTGATAGTAACCCTCCTGTTTTATGTTGTGGTGCTTTCTATAACACAAGAATCTGCAAGCTTTGTATATTAATTCAGATGTTTATTAATTGCATACAAATTCATATGCTTACATCTAGAGCATGGCAAGCTCATCTGAATACCAGGGATGCAATACATTTAATGATGTGGACTGAAGTTCATAGTCCTATGCTCTCCTTTCTGTGAACTGTGTGAATTCCAGTGCCCTGTTTTTTGCTGCACATCATGTTAGTATGAGTGTTGTTTCTGAATCTTACCCAGCAACATATACAGGAAATCACTCACTAGTATAGATGAATATATGGTAGGAGAAAATATTTATTAATTCATTCATACATTGCACCTTTGGAATGTTCTCCCTCTTATAACCTACAAACTTACTTAGACTCCTGATAATTTGCCAGACAATCAAGTTAAAAAGCATAAGCCAAGCAAATATAAATATTGTAAACAGTGAATTATACTGTTAATGTGCTTTTCGAAGTAATGTTGAAGAACTGCACAATAAAGTTACAAGTAATAAAACAGGGAATGCATATTTATGTCACAATGTTCCATAGTTACTCAGCAGAAGTTTAGGAGACCATGGAATAATACCACCAAGAAACAGTGCAGTGCAAATTAGGATAGTATCAAGATGTGCTTTTCGAGCATTAAAAATTATGTAGTACATGGCACAATAGAAGGCAGAATGCTCCATGATATTTTGGTGGAGATAAGCCCATTGCAGGATGGTCAGCTGCTGAAATAATAGCACTTTGCTGGAAGGAACATTCATTGTAGAGGTCACTGCAGTCAGGGTTTTGGCTGGTTTGCTGATCAAGTCCAAGGCTGACAGACAGTAAAGCCCCCTGCATGGAGACTGTAAAGGGTATGCACACACATGGTTAACAGGTTAACTTAAAATGCAGATTTATTATTTTGGACTGATTTGATTTTTTCAAAACTGGCTTCACCTGACATGGAACCACATATAAGTGGAATTCAGATATAGATAACATGACTCACAAAATGTTTGAACTAACAGTGGTGCAAAGAAGAAACACAACTGATTGCAAGAAACAGCTGTATGATGCTGCCTGACCAAGACCTTCTATTCTGGTTCAGAGTAGCTAAAGATATTCTAGATATGATAAATCACATATGCCATATAACCCTCACCTCAACTGAAGAGCATGGAAGGCCTTTTTGCTAGAGACCAAGCTAGTAGTAAACCTACACATCTCAGACACAGGTACCTCTCAGCAGCCTAAAGGTCATACACTAGCCATATCACAGCCATCTGTACTGAGGATATTCGACACAGTTTCACATGAATGTTGAACATGTGGAGACCGCTAAGTATTTCTAGATACCACCATGAAACAACAAACACCTGTTCAAGCATTATGTCGGTCAACAAGCCTTCCAGTAGGGCTGAGTTAACAGGCTGTACCCATGTATCATTCTCTGTCATATGGAAGCTGAAAATATATCAAATATGTGCAGGAAAGTGGATCATCTCCATTAAAATAAAACTTATAGGACACTAACCTGTCTCCTACAAGGATACAGAGAGTGGTACTGAGTCATATACCTGACAGATGAAAGACATGTGTCCATGCCAGACATTCTCACACACACACACACACACACACACACACACACACACACACACACACACACACACACACACACACACACACACACACACACACACACACACACACACACACACACACACACACACACATATGTACCATAGGGACATATCGTAGGTGCACATCAAATGCCACTGTGAAGGATGTCATCCCAACTAGCTAGAATTTTGTAAATAATTCTATGTCATTTGTGAATAGTAATATGATTTGTATGCTTGTCCTACAAATGTAAGAAAACTGTATGTTATGTGCTGAGCTTCAAGAATGTAACCACAGTGTCCCTACTGGAAAAGAACAGAGCTGACTTGCAAACACTAAGAAAATAAGTGAATTGTTTACAATGGTGTTTATCAGCTAGAAGAGAGAACGTCTGCAGCTAGAAATTCTTTTTATTGTCTGGAAACAGAAATAATTACAGGTTTCGAAGGTAAAAGTGTGTAACTGTTTTATGACTTCCAGTTCTAGGCAAGCTTCTAAGAGATTATTTCTGACACAGAGGTGCTAACTTTTAAGTTTCTGTTAGCCTGGAAACTGAAGGCAGAGGTGTCAAAGAATGGTGCAATCTGAGATAACCCAGCAGAAATGTTTAATAGTAATTTAAGAACTATCTCAGAAAGTGAGTCTGTGCATTTTGTATCTTGTTTTGGACCTGAACACATCCATCTTCAGCACTTCTCATCTGTATTTGCCTTGCTCTGCAAGTAAGACTTAGATCATATTATCTCTCTTAGAGATAGATAGGAAAATAGTAAGATCAGTCTAGATGTTTTCTGCATTTATGTGAGAATGTCCTGCATGTTATTTTAAAATATTTCCTGTGATTCTGAACCCTGTTGTCACTGTCTGTGAGTTATTAAGTATTGTCCGGGATTCATGAAGCTCGGCGCAAGGCCGGTGTAAGGCTTGCGCCGGCCGTGTGGCGTATATATGTAGTCGTGTCATATGCATATTAATGAAGGTGAGCCGCCACCACAGCCACATGCATAGGAAATGTGCGAGTGCATGGGGCGTATCGAAGTTGCGCATGGAGGCGTGTCAATGTTGGCTGTCGATGAGCAACCTAATCTGCTGAATATTATATTCCACCTGCAATAGTAATCGCACCTATCAGTGTCCGTGGATACTGAAACGTATGCAAAGCATGCAAGATAGTCCCTGCGAACAGAAAATGAAGAAGCAAACACAAATGCATGGTAGGGAATAACGGGTCCCTACCCTTGAACAAATGACATGAAAACCGTGTGCCTTGTCCAACGTAGTGTTGATAGCTATACCATGTGGAAGTGAAACATATCATATGTTAGCGCGCCGCTAGTAAGTACATCCAGCCCAATGGAGAGGGTCACCAGCTGACTCATAATGTGAGGGAGGGTACATAGCTGTGCAGATGTGTCCATAACAAAATACACGAGGAGAAATGTAGATATATGTAGTGACCGTATGTCCGAATCATATCCCACAAGGCATGTAATAGTCACATACAAAAGGTATGTCCGTATTTCACATACCACATGTGATAGGAAATAGAATACGCATGTAATCGAAACAGAAGGAGCATATAAACAGCTATAACAATAAGGACACATGTAGGCCAAAAGGAACAGTATGATCCATACCGTCGACTAAGATTACCACCTGTCCCACTTTGTGAGCGACAGTCCCTCTGTGGGCAGATGTGTCCTGACACAAACTTGTAAAAATGGCAAATGTCCAGAGATTATAGGACATAATTATTCCGTAGATGTCATGCAATAGTTGCATTAAACATTTTTCATTGAACGTATATTACATAAATGCCATAAGAAACAGAATAAGACACTGAAATGCTACAAGAATAAGCTGAGATATAGGCAAGAATTGTAAGTTCTATCTGCCAAACTGACCTTGGGTATGTGTCGGCCTGTAAAATATGCTGTGTTCACCGCAAATGTCACACTGTGGCCAATTGAAAAGGTGGAAACACAACCGTCGACTGTGGGGAGGCATTGTCCACAACAGTTGGACATGTGTAAGGAATGTGTAATGTGTAGGAAAAGGTGTCATCCTACCAATGAGTACAACAAGCTGGCAAAATCTGGAAGTCAGCGGTATAATCCGAACATGTATGTGACACAGTCGAACGGGTAGTACCCGGGTATACCAACCAAGTAATGAAAGTGAAGTATGGGCATGTACCTATGTGCATGAGGTATAGCATGTGGAAAGCAAACATGGCAGGGTAGTCCACACAACCATAAAGGTACCTGACACATGTAGGGTAGTCAATGTGTTACTCTGGCCATGTCATGGGCCAACAACCAAAGTAGTGCTCTATGGGGTGTGATGAATTTGCGTGTGAGGGGTGGTGGTTAATGGTAAAATCCTCAAAGGCGATACTGTGTCATATGCAGAAAAGGTGAACCGGAGGTGTACGAGGGGGCAGCAGGTGAAGCAGAAAGAAACACAACCACATGTAGAACAGCTGCAAGACAAGCAGACAGGCCATAGTGTAGAACACAATCCCACAAACATATGAATATGGAAATGTGCGATACAAATGTATAGATATGTCACCATCACATACCCACAGATGGGTCCTGATGGAACTGGCCATAACAAATGTAACACACCTGGTTGCATAATGGCCTACCCAGCATACCCTCCACACCACACAACCTGCCTCCATACCAGAACGTCCACCAAATCCAGCCGTACTTGGTCCACTGGTTCGTTGCAGACACAGCTACACACAGTGACCCCTACACATATGTAATAGGTATTGTCACCCTAGGCAGTGTCAGGATTGCAAACCATGTATCCCCTGCATGTAAAACCCCCTGCACATTTTTGTAAAGCCACAAATATCTTCGATATCTGACTTGTTTTGGTCTTGTCCAATGTTTGGGATATCCCTCATGGGATAACCAACCTGTGTAAATAGTAGAATGGGTATGACGACATGATGTCCAATCCTGTAGATATCTGGACACAAGTCAGAATGTGCAGTGGAGGTCTATGACACTGTCCAACCCTAAGTGGGCATGCATAACCTACTACCCAGGATAAAACACCTTCCCGTGATGCACATGTCCCGACATGAATAGGAGGGAGAATATAATGCACACATTCGCATAGTGGCAAACGGCATGAGGGTGAGGAAGACACTGACTTAAACAGGTTAACTCTGATCAAGTGTAAGGGACACTGACTGCGTGCAGGCATGACCGACCATACCTGTCAACCTGTGTGAGCAAGATATCTGGACAGAGCCATGAATACAAGTGAGACAAAGGTCCAAAAACAGGGACAATTTGTAAAGATAGCTCTTAGAAACATAGAAATATGATAGAATAACAGTTTGCACATTGGCATTATGGTATGAAGTCTGAAACCCAACTGTCTGTCAGCACGTTCCGACTGCAGTCTTTAATGATGAGCTACTGCTGTGCCAGAACACAACAGCGAATTACAGAGGTCCGTACCATACCACTCAACTGGCCAGATATTTGCAGAATGACCAGAGGTTTGCCTCATATTGTTGTTGTGTGCCTCTGACAATCTGCACCAATCTGGTAAATAGCTGAGGATTGGTGTCACTAAATAATGAGAAATATCTTGAGTTTAAGACTCCACATCCTTCAGAAAAGTCATGTTAATGCAAAACCTAGTATTCTATCAACATTCTAAGCTTGTAAGAGCAATAGTTAAAATGTGTCCCTATTTGTCCCCCCATCATGTAGGTTTTGCACAGATTTGGTGCTCTAAGAGGTTGAGAGGTATGGTCCGTACATATTTACAGTAACAATCCTTCACATTTGTGTAATGTACAACTGCATATCTGTAGTCACTTCATGTCCAAAATAATAATCCCCGTATGACTGAATACAGGTAATAGTCAAATGTGAATGGGAACACCCCTCACCATGGAGTATGGACTGTAACAACCCCACCCATAATATGTATTGCCAACAGAATAAGCTGCTGACAGGTGCCCAAACACCTGTGTCCATAAACACAGGTAAAAATTCATAATAGGGAGAAACTCCCCGTCCATACGCTTCATATGACATTTGAACTCGGCCAGGGAAGTTCCATTCACCAGGCGGACAAGCCTAAACCCAGATCACTACATGAACACCCTGACAATCAAAGACCTGTATGTGCCAGGACTATATGCCTTGGTGTTCTGCATATCCTTGGAGTGATTATCAATGCAGCTGGGGTCCACAGCAGCAGGCAATAGGGAATGTGTAATATGTAGTACCACGTTTTTCCCAGCAGGAGAATGGATGCCTGTGTTGTAGGTGAAGCGGTGAGGCGTATGTTGATGTAGCTAAGTACTATGGGTATGCATATCAATGAGGCAGAACACCAATAGAATAGTGGTTCCAGCATCCGGCCAACGTGAATGCAGTCCCGGTTGACCTACGACCACTGCACATATAACTTTAAAGTGTAATGAATGTGTTCGTGCTGTGCACACATTTAAATATGTAAAGGTGAACGTGTGTTTCGCATCAGTCCGTAAACTGGAATACAGATATGTAACCGTTACGGTCAGAATTATGAAAGGCCACGTAAGCACAAATATCTATTAAACATATGTAACCCACAATAAGGATATGCAAGTGCGCCTGCGCGTGTGTAATCCGCTCACAGCATAGCAAATGAATGCTGTTTTCTCCACGTTATATATACATGGCTCATACCTGTTAACCCCGTAAAGTACGAAACCGGACAAAGCCATGAAAACAACTGGTACAAATAGGGACAATCCCCAGATATTGCCCTAACAAACATAGAAATTGGATAGAATAACAGGTGTGTCACTAGCATGGATTCTCTGAAGGGTATGAAGTCATAACCTGAAATGCTTGTCATTATTTACCAACGTCAGTCTTTAATGATATGCCACTAAATTGCCAGATAGACACAAGGTTATGAAAAATGGACCAAAGATAAGAGGCAAACAGCTGTACATTCAGTGAAAATCTGTACAGTTGAAAGGTATGATATGGATATATATATATATATATATATATATATATATATATATATATATATATATATATATATATATATACACATATATCCACAGACTTAAACCAAAGCAAATTATGAAATGAGGAATGTACAGACATATGTATATATGTACATATATATATCTATACACACATGATACAAGAATAGATATATACACAACAAACATATGTCCCTGTACATATAACACATGTACATAAATAGGTCACGGTATAGCTATTATGGATAGACAGACAGACATGCATGAAAGGTGAATACACTGCTGCTTTCGAAACCATTGCCCGGAAAGTACCAGTGTGACAGGGCCTGCAAGTTCTACACGTTAAACATGAATATAGGTGTCCTTTGCAGGACCCCAAAAATTGATCCCGTACGAAGTGCAAACCATTATTGATGCAAAAGACGTCACAGCTGCAACTACGATATAGCTGTACATGCAACAGTAGCAGGTGCAAGGGTAATAACACATGGGTCGATAGAATGTATGACGTACGACCTGATATCCGGACATTGGGGAGTGCTTAGAAATGTCTTCACACTTTATTATCGCTCACATTAAACATGTCTAATGGGTACTGTGGAGGGGGTGTCAGGTATGGGAATCATGGGTATGTAGAAATGGGCCTAGGTGTTGGTTGGCACAGATCTATTAGGTACGCCCCATGGGAGTGATCAATATACCTATGTGGGTATAGCACACGCCTATATTCTCCAAAAAGGTGCAACCCATCTACTGGATATTGTGTAAACCATTGGGGGAAGACATAGGGACCTATATCAGTGTCATGTAGGCGATTATCATGGATGGACATGCGTACGACCAAGATGGTAACCATACCTGCCAAACTTTCAGAATAAGACAGCTGGACTAATGCATAGTACATGAAATACAAATAGGGACTATATTAAATATACCCCAGACAAAGTCAGAACGTTGATGGAATAATGGCGTAGTCAGGAATACGAATGTTATGAGGGTTAGTAATCATGAAATAGAAATGTCAGTCATTATTACCTAACCTCACAGTCCGTCATGCCTTGTCCTGCAATAGGAATGTAATGGCATCTGGCCTGTGATGGCACCATATATTGTGTGTATTGATGTAAGAAAATTGATATCCTGTATCAGAAACATACCTCGCAACTGTACAGATTCTGGCAGAATGTGCAGATGTTTGCCTCATATGTTTGGTGTGTTCCTCTTACAATCTGTACCTTTCTGGCAAATACCTGAGAACTGAAGTCATTAAATAATGACAAACATTTGAGTTTAAGACCCCAAATCCTTCAGAAAAATCATACTAATGCAAAACCTATTATTCTGTCAACTATCTATGTTTGTAAGAGCAATATTTAAAATCTGCCCCTATTTGTCCCCCCAGCATGTTAGGCTTTGTACAGATGTTTTGCTCTAGGAGGTTGAGAGGCATGATCAGAAACAGATACATGTCTGAGGAAACAGCATTATCGACTGCAAGATAACTCAGAAGGTATGAAAAGCGCTGCAGTAGGAAGTTCAGTATTGGCCGCAGGTATGTGCTGACATGTCAAATGACACAGCAGTCTACATGAAGTACCTATAGGGCTGTCACCTTTACCAATGATGACAGTGGGACATACCCACAGCCATGCATACACCACAAATAGACATAGCACACAGCAAAGCCTAGGCCATGATACACGAAGCCTCTGGCATGTATGAGTTGAGTGAGAGTACAGCAAGGAAAGATGACTGCCAGGCTATTCAGCAAACACCCGTAGGGGTGTGCAAGACCGCCCGTAATACGAACATTGCATGGACAATGTTGTGATTTGCAACATACCCCATTTGTATGTGAAAGCTATGCAAATTATGTAAATACGCGATACATGAAACAGTAAGCTGTCCGTGCAAGAGCAGACTTATGAGCAGAAATGTACCCGGATGTTAGGCGACTAACATTCTGCACGTTGCTAAACGGAGCAATGACAGTTGCAAATACAGTATGAATACAGTCAAAGAAGCATGCCAATGTCCAAATCCAAGGCCAGTGGCATCATTGTCCATTGGATATCAATAAAACAGTAGTTGTCCTCCCCCGATCTCCGGTGTGGAAGCGTAGCGCAGCGCCACGAGAATGTGCTGCGCTTCAAAACAAGTCAAATATGTATAATATACATACAAAATGTAGATTTAGTTAGATGTTAGTATGCCATGCAGATGAATGGAAAGCTGGAGACAACATGGCTACTGCGTACTGGTTGTTATGTGTGGAAGCGCTCTGTCAGAGATGTAATGAAGCATTTGTAGGCAATCTGATGCAAGTGAGGCTGAGGATAGTGAATCACAACATGTCATGCTATATGGGCCAAGCCTCTACAGTGTAGTGTAGGATAAGGGGACTATTAGAGTAGAAGATAGGTGACAACATGAGTGTGTATGTATAAAACACTGATCTCACCAAAGCAGTGTCACATGTTTGCTGTCAGTACTCAGGGGAAGAGGCGTGTTATGAGCTATCCTAGGGAAAGTCAGGAGAGTGACGGTGTACGCCATGGATACCACCGATGTGACCTGCAAACCTGCCCACAGTGTGTCCGCACCCGTGCGCGCCAGTAAGCTTGAGTAAGCATGTGTGTACGTGTGTTAGCCCGTGTGCGCGTGTGGAAGAACGAGTAAGCTAGTGTACAAATGGTGAAGCCCGTGTAATGTCGTGTATGCCAGTGTATGCGTTTGTAAGCATGTATACATGTGTACTACACACATCACACACGTACTGCACACTAAGACACACATGCTGCCAATACTACACACATCAGTGAAATGGCACATGGATGGAGAATACATCATCAGAATTAACAGTGCTGTAAACTATGCTACATTGATGGTCATAGCTGCAATGCATCATGCCTGCTGATATACACCTGGAAGTAACACACTTTGTGTTAACAGCATGCTAACATCAATACAGTGGAATAAAGCCACCGTGTGCATCAGCACCAGGTTAGTCTGATCCTGCATCAATGTTACACATCACAGGTGGTGGCACAGGTGACATCATATGCACAGGGTGTAGTGTTACATTTCCAGAGCTGTCATTGAGCCATCCAATGTACACGTAGGTGTGTGTGTGTGTGAGGGACAATGGTTATTGCATGGCCCAATGGTGATGCAATGGGTTTGTGTATGTGATAGCCCTAGCTGTTTGTGGTAAGTGTGTGTGTCTGCATATACACAGGTACAGTATGTGTCAGCCATATACAGGAGGTTGTGGGACAGTCACAGACCGTACCTGCCAGGCTGTAGAGATCGCCATTACTGGCCATGGACACCCCTCCATGCATCCAACACTAACCCAGTCCTGCACCTGTCAATGTATACACATACAGTCCTAGGATCTGTACCACAACCTGTGGATAAACGTGAGTCTGTAATGTTAACCTGAGTTGCATAGAATTGTCAGTTACTACATATGGATATGAGCCATACTCACCCTCCAATGTAATAACCACTGCTGACTGTTGCCAACATGTGCATACGACCATTCAAAGGTGCTGTACTAACATTGCTTCCAATGCCCGTGTAATACCCAGAAACACAATAACCGGTCACTACCCAGGTATAACCCACGATCACTACAGCACACAGTATGTGCACTATCACAGAGCCATAGCAGATGTACATACATCCAAGGTGATCACGTACAGATAATGCAGCACATTCAAGAGTGATAATCCCAACATACATATCTATATGCAATATATATACATATGTATATATATATATATATATATATATATATGTAGATAGATACATACATACACACACACACACACACACACACACACACACACACACACACACACACGCACACACACACACACACACACAACACACGTGGCAGGGTTAGGAGCAGAAAACAAGTGTAACCACTGTACCACACGACAGCATTACGCAGTTACAGAACACACTACCGTGATTAGTAGATCACAGGATTCACACAGGCATATGTCTAGCCTGCAGATAGAAGCATCAAAGGCAAAGATGCCGCACGGATGTTATGGAGAGTGAATATTGTAAAAGCAATGTACTGTTGTCATGCAGCTGTAAACACACACACACACTTGGCAGGGCTGGGAGTTGAACATACACCTAACTACCCTATCACACTACAGCATGACGCATTTACAGAATGCGCTACCGAGATTACTAAACACAGCAGTCCCAGAGGAATACATCTAGGTGCGTGTCATCATCCGCAAAGGCAAAGACATCAGTAGGAAATATCTGTGGTGTGAGGCGTCTAAAAGCAAGACTGAGTCCCCAGGCAGACGGGAGCATGCGCGCACACACACACACACACACACACACACACACACACACACACACACACACACACACACTTGGCAGGGCTGGGAGTCGAACATACACCTAACTACCCTATCACACAACAGCATGACACATTTACAGAACACGCTATCGAGATTACTAAACACAGCAGTCCCAGAGGCATGCATCTAGGCGCGTGTCATCATCCGCAAAAGCAAAGATGTCGGTAGGAAATATCTGTGGTGTGAGGCATCTAAAAGCAGGACTGAGTCCCCAGGCATACGGGAGCATGCGCGCGCGCGCACACACACACACACACACACACACACACACACACACACACACACACACACACTTCGCAGGGCTGGGAGTCAAACATACACCTAACTACCCTATCACACTACAGCATGACGCATTTACAGAATGCGCTACCAAGATTACTAAACACAGCAGTCCCAGAGGCATACATCTAGGCATGTGTCATCATCCGCAAAGACAAAGACGTCAGTAGGAAATATCTGTGGTGTGAGGCGTCTAAAAGCAAGACTGAGTCCCCAGGCAGACGGGAGCATGCACACACACACACACACACACACACACACACACACACACACACACACACACACACACACACACACACTTGGCAGGGCTGGGAGTCGAACATACACCTAACTACCCTATCACACTACAACATGACGCATTTACAGAATGCGCTACTGAGATTACTAAACACAGCAGTTCCAGAGGCATACATCTAGGCACATGTCATCATCCGTAAAGGCAAAGACGTCGGTAGGAAATATCTGTGGTGTGAGGCGTCTAAAAGCAAGACTGAGTCCCCAGGCAGACAGGAGCATGCACACACACACACACACACACACACACACACACACACACACACACACACACACACACACACACACACACACACTTGGCAGGGCTGGGAGTCGAACATACACCTAACTACCCTATCACACTACAGCATGACGCATTTACAGAATGCGCTACCAAGATTACTAAACACAGCAGTCCCAGAGGCATATTTCTAGGTGTGTGTCATCATCCACAAAGACAAGGACGCCGACAGGGATTGCATAGAGAGTGATCAGTCTGAAAGCATTCAGACATATTACTGTCCCACGGTAGACGTAGACAAATTTACGGAGCACTACAACAACAAGACATAGACACAGGACGCGCCACAGACAGTACACCCTTCAAGATAGTCGACCAGTGTGTACTCAGTAGGCATCCATCGTGACATTGAAAATGGACATCTGTTGCCTGGATGACCACCATGGCTATACAGGATGTCAATGGCCATGCCCATGTACAGAGGGACATCACCGACACAAGGTGTCACTGGCCATGGCCACACGCTTAGTAATACACATCCGTTCGGACTGTACTGTGTGTTGATCTACACAATGGCACACTGGGCATGCTCACACACTTAGCAGTTGCAAAGGGCTGTCTTGCATGCAGACGGAGTCTCAACATGTAAGGGCTCAGTTTGGACTGTCATGTGTGTCCATCTACACAACAGCGTACTGGGCATGCTCACACACTTAGCAGTTGCAAAGGGCCATTTTGCATGCAGATGGAGTCTAAACACGGAAGGGCACAATAAGGTATAACTGTCCCCATGCACAGGGCGGGCCATCCTGCATGCAGACGGAGTCTAAACATGGAAGGGCACAGTAAGGTATAACTGTCCCCATGCACAGGGCGTTCACACACATGCAGTGACCAGTACACACTCAGCTGCCATCACAGCTGTCACAGGTGCAGATCACAGACGTACACACCGCAGTCTACACTGTAGCCCTCGAGACATCACCATGTCGTTGCTGCAGCAATACACAGCCATACATTACCACAACACCGTGTGTCACATGACCAGTGGACTGTACAGAGGTCTACAGCAACTGTGCAGAGTACACATGTACTGACAGGGTTCCAACAGGTGCTATGCATTGCAATGATACCACTATACATGACCAGGCCAGCTCAAGACATACCAGGGGCCCCGGGTCTTACACAGCTGTGACAGATGAGTGTTGCTGTACACCAACAAACACACATGTTTGGATATGTCATACATGTGACTGTAGTAGATGTGTGCATGGACCACACACACAACACATATGTACATAGCTTAGCCTTTGCTGTCCCCCATGCAGAACAGTGGCCTAAGCAATCATATGCACGCAAATGGAAGGTGGGTCCATGTCTGTTGAATGCTCACAGTACAGGAGGTAGCAATGTTGATCGAGGACACATTCTCCTGTAGTAGTTGCCCATGACACCTGTGATATCATACCACAGTCCATGTGTTATGTATGTCAACACACATGTCCACCAATAGCAATGCATACAAACATGGCTACAGGAGACACATGTAGGACCAACACACATGTACAGTCTGTACTGTGCATGCAGCAACCATGCATGTGCAGTGGCCAATGTCTGTAACACAGCTGTGCCTAACTACAACATGCAGTCGCAATGCAACCCCATCATTGACACCTGTATATGGTGACATACAGACAGTACGGTTGGTTGTACATCACGTATGGAGGGATGTGTGTACATAAAGTGGTGATCCACCTGTGTAGATGTATGTGTGCCGGGGATGGCTCACAGGTGTGTCACATGCCATCCTACCATGCCATGTGCAAACAGTACGGTATGTCACTGTTAACTGACGGTGATGACATAACGCATACACAGCGGTCAGGTGTTACCAACTGTATGTCACGTGACACCTGTAACACTGATCCTCCCGTGTGCATATAGCAACACAATTGCCAGACATAGCGTTGGTACACATGATGCGGACATTACCGCTGCATGTCTATCAAACGGCTCATCATATGGCAGGTGTATCATTCCCAGCATTGCCAGGTGTGTCCGCTTGTGTGACCACACATGCCACATATGGTGGGGACTACGTCCCAGTTGTTACACATCCCTGTACACCGTTGTAGAGATCTGTACATACTGCAGTGTGGAAAGCATGACGTCGGCAGGTGTGGTGCATCACATGCATCGGCTATCCGTATACACATATCTGGTCACCACAGTGTGTGTGTGTGTGTGTGTGTGTGTGTGTGTGTGTGTGTGTGTGTGTGTGTGTGTATGTATGTATGGCTGTCTGGTGCTTGGTGTGAGGGTGTATGCTACCATACAGTGGAAACAGGATCACTAACCCCTCATGGTGACTAACCCCTCATGGTGATGCAGTCTACTACCCTGTTGATGCCATCGGTCCCAGCCGTACTGGCTACCTGTGCATGTTCCTTCTCTGTGCCATGTCGTGTGGGTGCAAAGTACTGCGAGGGTGATGACCACATAGGCAAGGGTCCACACCTCAACACTATGGGGTGTGCGTTATAGTGCTGTAGACCCCATGAATGTGGCCATGTTCCTGTTCTGTGACAGGGTATTACTGCTACACAGTGTGGCCTCATGCTATCAAGTGGCCTCTAACGTCATCATTGGCTGACCACTGTGTACAACCCCTGCACCATGTCAACATACCTGTAATGTTTCCCGGTATGTATGTCATGTCTCTGTCCGCTGTAGCCTGTTCAACTGACCACATGCTTCAGGTGCAGTATATGTGTGGACATCTGTGTCATGTTCGACTTTCCAACAGTCAGGTTGAGGGTACGTTTAGCATGCTGATATTGCCATACATGCCTGTGAGTACTCCACAGTTACACATGGGGGACTGCAAACACTGCTACCTGTAGGCACATGCCAGTACACCATAGGAGGGAACCAGGGCATCATTACCAACATGCTGTTACTGTTGTAACCGAGACACATACTGGGAACATATCACAATGCATGCTGCACCTGGACTACATGGTATGACTGGTGCATGTCGACAGTACACCACTGATGTCACATACACATCTCTCAGTATTCACACACAACCAATGCAACATACACATCCCTCAATATGCATACACAAGTAATGTTAGATACACCTCTCACTATTCTGTTCACCCTGTGCATCAGACCATTTAAGCATATCCCTGCACCGATGGTGTGGATGACAGGGATGCAGCACAGGCTTCATCATATGCACAGGGTGATACTGTTTGCCAGGGGCATAGGCTGCACCAATGGATGACATCATGTGTGTGGGTAAGGGCCGCTGATTTGAATGGACATGTCTGTTCCGTATGCATGTGGGTGTTGTGGAGCCCTACAGTATTGTTTGCTGTGTGCGTGTATGTGTGCACACAGTTCTGTCATTTGTGAGGCCTACACAAGGGTATTATGGACAGCTCCAGATGGTACAGACCAGGTTGTATAGCTCACTGTGACCGGACACAGCCACGTGTCCTGTGCCTGTCAGGGGTTGCATGGGCACTACCAGGCAAAGGTACAGAATGGCTACTGTCCGATGACACATGGCCACTGGAACCGTGTCCCTGCCGGGAACGTCCAGGGCCATGTCCACATGGCCTGCTGTGACCTGGTGTGGACAGCGCAGCACCAGCTGCACTGCTACTGCTACCGGCACTATGGGAGTGGCCATGTGAGGTGGCACGCTCACGTTGACTTGCACTAGGTGGTGTAGCTGGCCTACGTCCATGTGGCCTATGCCTCACCCCTACCAGATGTTCCAGCACAGACAGCTCACGCTCGTGGATTGCCATGCCATGGTCGAGGATTCTAACCATGTCACCCAATCGCCTGTCCAGAACATCAGCAATCTGCTGTTAAGCACTTGCCAATGCCTGGATGTTGTTGTTTAGGGTACTGATAGCAGCCCTCTGCAGCCTCTGCCCTTCTCTGTTCTGCCATTCAGCACGTGCCTGTGCCACCATTACAGTCTGGAACATGTGTCTGGTGATTCCAGCTACTGCGCTATGTCCTGCAAGTGCATGTCTGCCAGAGGTCCTTCTACGAGCAGCACCAGCCACATGCCTGTGTGGCACATCTGCAGTCAGTATACTGCCACCATGGTGTGGAGACACACCTTCTGTAGCCACCACACGTTCCTGTTCAACGCTAACAGACACTGACTGTCCTTCCTCTATGGCCACTGTAGATGTGGTATGTGTTGGCAGCTGAACTGTGGGCGGGGAAGAGGGGGACATAGCTGGGATGGCAACCGTTGGCACAGATTCAGCCCCTGACATCCCTGCCTGTACCTCGTGCATATGTTCATCACTGCTAGCATCTGTGGGGACACTATCAGATGGACCACAGGAGGGTAACGCACCTACATCACCTGTGAATGCAAAGAAAGACTCTAAATTACAATAGACACACACACACACACACACACACACACACACACACACACACACACACACACACACACACACTGCACACTGACACACACACACTCAGACACACAAACACACTCAGACACACACATACACACACTCAGACACACACACACACTCAGACACACACACACACACTCAGACACACACACTCAGACACACACATTGACACACACACTGACACACACACACTGACACACACACACTGACACACCATGCATGTGATATGACAGATGGTATGCAGCATGCTTGTGATACAGCTGACAGCATGCAGCTCAGACATCAATAGTGTTTGTAAGCATACCCCCTGGAATGCACACTACAGCAGGCAGGTGTCATATCATTATCCATGCAATTCACACGATCATGGTAGTATGCATGCATCCCCGTGATACACCATGTGGACCAGAACAGGATAGCAGTACACATGGCTGACGTGACCTTGACGTGTAATCTGCTGACGTGTGCATTAACATGCATGCATGCCTGACACAATGGTGTCCTGACACATGTACAGCGTCGTACTGGGTATCACATTGCGGTGTTGTCCATATGCCCTGCAGATAGAATGCATGTTGAGCAAATGTGCCTGGGCATGGTAGGGTACTGTGAGCCATCTACATTGCTGTACAGTGTGATGTACAGACACTGTGCCATTGCATGGCATCATGAGGCATCTATATTGCTAAACAGTGCATGTTATGTACGCATTGCATATCCAGAACTGCATGCATACCCATGACATACCTGTGGATTGTGACCTATGATGCTGAGGTGTATACACACCAAACCATGCTGTGTCATGTGACAGGTCACTGGATGACGTACAGATGACACCCCTGCACTATGACTATAGAGTGTTAGCTGCCTGGCAACCATGTCCACACATAGCGGACCTGTCACGTCACCATTTCACACATGACATTGATGTACCACGCACGTTCACAGCTAACAGTGATGTCCTACGGCAGCAGGGTAAAAGTACAGTATCTGTGGCCTGGTGTCACTGTCAGTGGAATCTGTAAAGGTGACTACCGTCATGCTATGACACAGACGTCATGTTCAACACATCTTATGAGGTACACGTCACTGACACCTCCACTAGTTGTGCACAGGCATTTAGGATGTGCAGCATACCACATCACCTGTACAATCAGTGTAGTATGGCATGGCTGTAATTGGACCATGTGTGGACAAAGTGGGACAGGGTGTATCCACATCCCATCTTCTGTGTGGCCACGTGTCTCTGGCCATCCCCCATGGCCATGTGTGCACATGTGTTGGTCATGTATGTGATGGCCGTCTATCACAAATGTCTGTGTTGTCCCATATGACATACACCCATAGATGTTGGATATGTCACCATCCACAGGGCTATGCAGACAACAGGTGTATGTGTGGTATGTGGGGTATGGGAAATTGTGACAATATTGCAACCAAAATGCTACGTGTCTCAGACATGTCAGATGGAACATCACAATGTGTGAACCCATTGCAGGGGCATATAACACAATGGTGATGCCTGTGGTCTGCCCATATCACTGCTCACTGTGCGGTACTGGTTTGTGTACCACACATTTTGTTCCACTGTATAGTACATATGCCTCCATTGCAGAACACCTCCACCGTTGTATGCACAGCTGGACACACATGTAGCAATAACAAATACTGTAGTTTCATGTCTGTGTGTCATTTCATTTGTATATATTGCACATGGGTGGCCTGTGTGGATGATGGGTGATGCGACCTGTCTATCCATGTATTAACTGGCCACATGGTGAATAGATCTATGCTTTGACATGCCTCATACCAATGACAGTCTCAGCTGCAACGGACTCTTGTCTGTGTGGCATGCCAGAGGTACCTGTATAGGGTGACACAGCAGTATGAACATTATCCATGACTGTATGACAGCCACAGGGTGCACAGTGCAAGTTAACACATTCGCCTGTACAATAGCATATAGTAAGCACATCTGTGCATACCATACCTCTCAACCTCTTAGAACAATAAATGTGGACAAAGCCTACTATGATGAGGGACATATAGGGATAACTGTGACATATTGCTCTTACAAACTTAGAATTTTGCTAGACTAATTGGTTTGCATGCACATGGTTTTACACGGAATGTGCAGTTGTAAACACAAATGTATGTCATCATTTAATGACTCCATTCCTCAGCTATTTGCCAGAAAGGGACAGATATTAAGGGGAACACACCGACAATATGAGGCAGACATCTGGTCATCCTGCAAATACCTGTACAGTTCAGAGGTATGGTGCATAAACAGGGTAGCATAAAGCATGTGTGTCCACATACCTTGCATATGTTGTTACATTACATGATGTACACTGACACATGCACGTACGTGGGATATACTGGCCATATGTTCAGTACTGACTTACCAGGCAACTCCAGGCTCATTGGTTGGGAGACACCCACCTCCATGATGGCAGCTAGTGTTTGTGGGAGCTGTTCCGAGGGTGTTCCCAGACTGGCCAGTAGCTCCTCTGTGTGTGTGAGTGGAGGCTGGGTTGGTGGCCCACCACCTGTTCCACCTTGTTCCCTGGCGATTGCAGTGGCATCCTGTTTTGCATGACATATCAAGTCTGTGCAGTGTCTGCACACCTGCTGGTAGGTGCGGTTGTGGCCGCCCACTTCGTTGACCCTCCTGCGAAGATCCTGCCACAGGTCGTCCCCCTGCTGTGCGTGCTGTGGCATATGGCTAAATAATACCTCGTAGTTCTCATGGAGGTACGGGATTACGACATCATCCTCCTGTTGGCTGTATGCTGGTAGGCGTGCACGAGGCATTATCTGTAAGACATGATGAAGGTGACAGGTCACATTTACAGACATGTACAGTGATACTGCTGCACATATATTTCTAGTACATCTGCACAGTTATGTTTGCAAATCAACATGACACTAACACAGCTGGCATGTATGTGTCACATACATGTAACACCCAGTATGCATTGGATATCATCCCCATATATGTGTGTCACCTCATTAGTGTTCCTACTGTATGTGACGTCTGTCTTTTGGGCATGTCTGTTTGCCTGCACTGGTGTTCTTACCTATCTACACATGCCTGATGTATCCACGGTAATGCTGTTGACCTTGATGCTGTGTATATATCACATATCAACACAGACACAGCCTTACTGGACTTGGGCAGTGACAATGCACCAAGTACGCATGGAAACCTGTACATGCATCTGTTTTGCCATAGACATCTACACTGCACTGTACAGCTGTTCAACATCCTGCCATGGATTGCCTGTGTTGCACATATGATAGACATGGGACAATGGCTAGTCGGACATCATTTGCAGGTAAGGTTATCGGCTATAGCATGTACAGGCTGGGTTTCCTAGCTGTATCCGACACCCATTACTCAACCGCGAGGGGCATCAGTGACACATTACTGATCCAGATAGTTGATACTACATCTACCATACGGCCATCACACCATGTATGACAGGGATGATATGTGCAGCTATATGGACAGGGCTGCATGGTATGGTGGGACTATGTCACAGGTATGGCACAGGGATCTGTCCAGCATGTGGCCATCCTAGTGGTAGGACGGTGTTTGTCCATGACATATGTCTTTCAGATCAGGCTATGGACATGTAGCATGTCTAAAAGCATAGTGTGGCATATGTCTGTATGCAAGGTGGATAGCATGCTGCATACTGGAGGTGAGTATTGTGGATGCTGGTATCAGCCATCCACACATGGGCCCTACCCTTGGAGGGTGATATGTGTTCCAATATTGGTCACACGGGTGCTGTGTGTGCCTGTCCAATGATCTCCGTGCTCATGGATACCACCCTGTCATGTCATGGGTACCTCAGATGACTACCTAAAGGGCCAGGGAGACGCCTCCAGCTCAGGGAGGTGTACTGCACTACACCATCCCTAACACAGTGTCCATAATTTTGACCACAGCCTAGGTGTTTCTTAATGTGTACAGGGGTATTCCCCTAGTGGTGTCATTGCTGATATCATCCACCAGAATGTGCACATATGTCACACACCTCACACACACAGCCCATTCTGTATGTTGTTCGCAACACTGTGACAACTATTGCCCATAGGTCATGGCCATTTACATCCTCACATACACAGATGGCTGACATTTGTCTGTGTGGTATGGGCTACAATGCGGATGGGGTACAGCACATTAACCCTGGTTTACTGTAGCTGACACCGTGTGATATGCACATGTCACTGTAGCACCGTTAGTAGTTGTGAGTCTGTCAAAAGGCCACTAGTAGAACACTCCTGTGACATACAAAGGCATTTGTAGCCGAACATCCATACTGCCTTGTACATTTGTACTGCTAACATCAACATTGATAATGGTTCATGGACTTGCAGACCATACCCAGCAGTGTTCTGATGCGGTGCCACCAATCATGACTGTCGTCAACACTTGTGGGCTGATATTATCCAACACCCTATCTGCAATGTATGGGCATGCTCGGCACTTGTTCAGAGCTTCTTGGCATGTTATGAGCTACTGCTTAGTTTAGCACCCATTTCACACCAGTCCTCACAGGTACACTGTCTGTCCATACATTTTCAGCTTGCTTACAGTACAACAGCTGTCATACATACATCACTCACATACCTCGTGAGACATGGTGGTTTATATGGCAAGTCCACCTGGCATGTACCACTTATATACAGGCATGTCCAACTGGCACGTACCAGTGCTATTGCCTGTCACTATGATGACTATTTTGTACATGTGGCAATAGAGCTATTCTCATGTACACAGTCAATGCACACCTCCCAACACACAACAGTACAGCCTGTGAGGGATGCACATATGCAGCCCTGCTGGGGGTTATGCCGTCACCAACCCTGACTGCACCTAACAGTCATGTGGGTATGTGCAACATTGGCAATGCACCCCACACATCACATAGTCCCACATGATCCCCATCACAGGCCACACATACGGAGACACCTTGTACAGTACCCCTCCATACTCTGTGTGGGCACCAATGGCAGCCCACATCGCCAAACACAACCACACCAACCTATAGCCCACAGACACGTGTGCCCATCACATACAGCCAATAGGGTGTCATAACATACACAACACACCTGTCATAGGTGACTGTCGGTGGTCACACTGCTGTTCCACTCAGCAGGCTACACAAGGCGATAGTCACTTACATCCTGTCAAGTAACTGGTTCTGCAACATAACCTATGCACACATGCCACAACTCAGCAAGTACAATGTGACTCATCTTCCATGTTTGTGTGATTGACGTTGTATCTCAGGACACAGACTACATGTGCAGGGACATGCAATAGCCCACCAGTGTTGTAGCCCTGATTGTGTGGTCCAAGCCCTGGGGAGCATTTTGCGGTCATCCGGACCTGTTGCCACTGTACTATGAGTGACTGTGTCACTCCCAACAGTTGTCCATACTTCTGCTTTCATTCCACAGGCGTCTAGTATACGTCCACTTTGACAGACCTGGTCAAACAACATGATGCTGTGGCACAGTTGACCTGCACCTGTCAGCCCTGGGAGTATGGATCACCTGTTGGACTCTTGCTGCTTTTATACTGCCTGTCTTGCACAGTGTCCAAAAACAGTCACCATCGGAACGGGAACTGGCTAGCGAAGCATGTGGTCATGTCACACAATGCTTGACATCATCCTCTGTGATGCACGCAGGCAAGGCACACCTGATACTGCACCACTTCAATATCTCTGCAGTGACTGGGACATGCCTCTTGGCTCTGCAGAGCTCACCTGCAATGACTGGTTATAGACAGACCGTACCACTCAGGCATGTACCTGGACTGGCACACCGACGGCTGAGGTGTCCCCATATTCCACTATGTTGTACACACATCCCGGCTGGTTACTTAGCACAATGCATCACAGGTGCTCCACATGCATATAACTGTGTCCGGAACTACTGCTGCTACTGATGTGAGACTGACAGTAACCCACACTTAACTGTGATACCCGCACATGTACAGACACATTAGGCGTACGCTGTCCGTGAGTCATAACCTCCACTCGGCTGGTTCGACCCATACACCACCTCCAAGACCAACAGTATCCTTGACATGGACACTACCAACATGTGACTGCTGTTCCACACCTGGGGTTATCCCCTCATTGGTGGAATCTGAACATATGCTACTCACCCTTGTTAGCCACATACTGGCACCACACACTTCATGGCATACACAGTAGATGAGTACTACAACACCTACTACAGATGTCGTATGACAGCGGTAGTTGACGTCGTGACACAAGTTGCAGGTGGACAATGCACATGCAAATGCTGAGACATACCCCAGTGTACTTCATTAGCATGTACACGACAATATGGTCCATGCTATTCCACACAGAGCCATGATGGTACACACCAGATAACAGACAACACTCTGGGGGTGCGGTTCCATGGACATACTTTACAACAACAGGTGGGGGCTGTTGCACAGAGGTGTACATTCCCATGGGTGGGGTAACTCACTGGTCAGCCTCGGTAGGGCCACGGGATCCCTCATCACATACTCCATAACTAGCTAAGTACATATTACTGCAACACATTCCGAGATGTACCACAAGGCATTATGGTGGTATGTCAGTAGTCGTATGCAATACCCACATCTGCTCACACATACAACTGTCACTCTGGAACATTAACAGGTGATGCTGGCAACATGCTGTCTGATGGCTTCAATGCTAACATTACACCCTCTCACTCCCTATGGGGCCACATTCCTTGCAGGAACATTGCGGTGTACCTGCGGTCACATCTACACAGTATTGACCTGCACTCTATATGTCCTAGGACACTGGCCCCTTGTCACCCTACAAAATCCCAGGCTGTGATGTCCACAGACCTCTGAATGGCATGTATCCCCACTGGGACACCATATTCAGTAATAGCCTTGTACCAGACATTGTGGCCCCTGACTGGCACACAGCGACAGTTACACTCCACACAGGTGGCGCCACAATGCACGACTGGGACTATTGCCATACACACCTCACTGGACTGTTATGCACAGCTATAGGACACATCATCATGGACATCATTCGCTGAGTCTTTGTTGTGCTCCGGTCCTTTGATGCCAGCTGGGTTGGTCTTGTTGGGGCCACAGCATGCCTCCTACACCTGTTGAACACCTTTCATACAGTCACCAGAGTAGCTGATGATGACACGGGGGTTCACACAGCCTACATTGTCCTCTTGCTGCCTTTCAGCACCGTTCTCCATTCTGGTATTGCCAACATACACAACCTGCACATCACAACATATGTCTCAGGATGTTATGCAAAGTGGCTAATAGATGGGACACACACACACTGAGGGTGGCATACCATACCATATACTGCATTCCAGTTACACTTGGCAAACCACAGTCCTCAGTCATGGGGCCCTCATGTTCGGTATATTCTTCCCTGAGGTACAGGCTACCACTGAGGGGACTTCCCTGCCTAGCTTTACAGACCACTGCATACCCAGCACCATTGTTGCTCCACCAGCTGATACAGACCACATCCATATGGGTGTCACTGTGATGGATACCGATATGAACATCATGGCCTCAACCTGCATGACACTTGGTATGAACATCACCTTTGCAGTACACCATCCACCCACTGGTTATCACATAGGTGTTAGTCCCTTACATACATGTCACATTGTATGTGTTTGTAAAACACATGTATGTTGCACACACTCCTGTGATTACCACATTGCCACTGTGGTGTGGATATCCTTCTATGTGTCCACACATGTCTGTACTGGGTGTGTAGCTGGTACATAGGCACCCATTGTACCTCTGAACACCGGACTTATACACACATCCATGGGTACAACACCCAGCTTAGGGTGTACCCTACACAACAGCTTTACATAACTCAACATTAAAACGCCATGACGTTTATTGAGCTACGACAGTTAAAGTTTGCGGCTTATGTACAGACACCACGTCTGTGCACATTCGCGGACTACATACTCAGGGATGACCTCTGCTGCAAAGACAGGGCCCATGTTTGCAAATATGTTAATGGATATACTCCGCATACACGACATAAACAATAGCCACTATGAGCATGATGCTCATAGATATGTGCACACACGCGACAATGTGTGGCATGTGCTTGGGGGTTGCATTCCCAAACTGGACACTCACCATGCTTAGGGACAAGATTCCTATGTACATCACACATGAACAGTCAGTAGCAGTGTTCATGTGATACCTCGCTTGGTGGATGGTGGACACATGTACGCCAGGGATCACTGCAGTGGCTGTACTGTGCAGAGATGCAGGTTACACATGGCTCTTCTGTTCACAGGACACTACCCTAGAGAGGTGCCACTGGTGTGCACACTGTAATTGTTGTTACACATAGACTTGCCAGACTGCATGGTACCCCACTATGAACCTGTGGAGCTATTACATGTCCTTTGTGCATGGTTACTGGAATAGCCCTTCCAGTTAGATTAGCTGCCATGCTATTACAATGTCCCATGACTACAGGCCATATGTATCCTGTTATTGTACACGCCAATCATGTTCATGTTTGTCTGTCACATCTTTTCTGCTATTCTAGTATGGGAGTAATGTTTGTGTCCTTTGCAAATGCACAGAGTGGATTGCATTATTTATTTCATCATAACTGTTTATACATAAATTAATTACATACTACTCACATCACTATACGATACATTTGTTATGCATCATATGATAGAAACAAACTTCAACACTTGAAAACTGCAATACACCAACAGATTCAGAGGAAGACACAAGAGTAGTAGTAGTAGATATCCATTTTATTCCTTCTGTCCTGGTACCTCAGCTTTTCGCCTTCAATGGGACATATATTTGCATTTTCAGTCTCCTTTTTATACATGCTTTAATTAATTAATCAAACATCAATCATTCAATTAAATATCAATGTATCAAATAATTTAACTCATTCACCACTGAAATATTTTTCAAGGAAGGAAACATTTCTCTTAAACTTTTACAAAACACATTTTTCCTTTTCTTTTACTTAATCTACAAATTTTATAAATATTATTACAAAATATGAACTGTAAACTAAACACTCCAAATATTAATTAATAAATTTCATAATACATTAAATTCTTTTTCAAATGTGCATACATATAACAACTGATCACTATAAGATATCAATATTACAAAACTTCAATTTTAATACATAATACATCATTTAATGAAACCAGAATATCATTGGTACCCATTAAATTTCTAAGTTCATTCCCTTAGGAAATAAAGTATGATACTCAATGATAAACCTTTGTTCTAACTTACTCAAAGCTGCTTTGTAATTTCCTCTACTCGAATGAGGCCTAGCTAACACACTAAACTTAAAACTATCATTTTCGCCATTATGTGCTGCAAAATGTGCAGCCACAGGGCTCTCTAAGTTTCCTTCTTATGTCACCTAGGTGTTCCAAAATACGAATCTTAACTTGTCTAGTAGTTTGTCCAATGTACCATTTGGCTGGAATACAATCACATCCTAAAATGTAAATGACCCCTGTTGACCTACAATCAAACCCTTGAAAGCAGTGTACATCTTTCCATTGATCTTCAAACCATGCATATTTTTGTTTTACTACAGACAGAGCATTTCCCACATTTGTACATCCCAACCCTACCATCTCTTCTTACTTCAACTTTTCTGTTTAAGGTCTCTTTCAAATTGGATACCTTTTATAAGAAAAAGTAATATGTTTGGGGAAAAGATGACCCGTTGTAACATCTTCACATACAACTGGCCATAACTCCCTAATAACTTTTTCCATAATACATGAGAAATCAGAGTATTTGGATACAAAAAACAATTTATCTAAATTTAGTTCATTTTCAAACTCAAATGTATGTTTATGCCTCATCCCAAATGTTCTATTTTCACACAATTTTTGTTTTATATGTTCAAGCCTATCCTGCTCATATCCACGAGAATATAATCTATCCAAAATTTCATCACACACCTCTTCCCAAAGATTTTTATCGGAAGTATTTCTTAAATTCCTTTTAAATTCTCCTTCCGCATGGCTTTGATCAAATGTGCAGGGTGCATACTACTAGCATGTAAAAAATTATTCACTGAAGTGGGTTTCCTATAGGTTTTATGCTCAACCAGACCATTAGCCCCCACATAAAATTCTACATCAAGAAAGGGAATTTGAGATTCAGAAGTGTGTGCCACAAACTTTAAACCATGGTGATTGCTGTTTAAACTCACCATGAATTCGTCAAAAAGCGTCATACTCCCTTTACACACAAAAATCAAATCATCAATGTAACGTTTGAAAAAAATTACATTATTAACAAAAAATGTATTTTGATACATGAATTCCCTTTCAAATTCCCCATGTAGATCACAGCATAACTAGGGCAAAAGCTGCACCCATAGCTGTTCCTTTTTCTGCAAAAATAATCCTTCTTCCACAAAAATAATTATGTGTTAAGCTAAACTCAGCAAACACAACAAAAATCTGGTGTAAGGTCCTTCCCCCATCATTTTGTACACTGCTTCTAAACCCCACCTAGTTTTAATGTTGGTGTAGAGTGATACAACATCAACAATAGCCCAATAGTAATTCTCTTCCCATTTCAGTCCTTTTAAAGCCACACATACATCCTGTGTATTCTTAACATGAGATTGAACCTTTGGCAAAAATTTCTTTAAGTGATAGTCCAAGAAAATATTAACTCTCTCAACAAAAGACCCAATCCCCGAAATAATAGGTCTACCTGGAGGATTGGTAACATTTTTATGAATTTTAGGAATTATGTACATATAGGGATGTTGGGGTTCCTTTATAGTTAAACTTTTACATCCTTACTAGTGAAAATCCCAATCTTTCACCTCTCTAATAAATCATGAAGTTCACCAGCGTAAGACTCGAGGGGGTTACTTCCTAGCTTTTGATAAGTATCATCCACCAATAAATTATTGATTATGTTCTCATATTTATCTTTGTTCATGATCACCCAATTTCCCTTTATCCGCCCGGTTTAACAGTTACTTTATCTAATTCCATCCTAAATGTTTTCAAGGCCAACCATTCATTTTAGTTAAATTAAACATCTTTTTTCGCATACAAAAGGCTTTATGTTCCAATTCTAGTTTGGCCATAACAACATGTTCAAAGGCATTTATTGCTGAAGACTTCTTAGGAGGCATAAAAGTACTGTCACCTGGAAAATGGGGGACTTTTAAGTGACCGTAACCACCTCCAAAAACCCCTTCCAAGTCAGATTCCATCAAAGACTCATGAACATTTTCAATCTCATTTTCATCCCTAATAACATCCAATTCCATGCCTTCATAATCATATATACTCAAATTTAAGAGAGTTTCATCAAAAACATCACTTTTTTCTTTAGTTCTACTTTTTTCTTTTTCATGAAAATAAACCTTTAAATTTAATTTTCGGACAAATGTTTTAACGTCAAAAATAAGGTCTGAAATGGATGGTATCCTGGTAGGTACAAATTTTGTCCCTTTTGAAAAAACACTCAACATTTCATCAGACAGGGTAAGGTCAGAGAGATTAATCACATTCAAACTATCATTAGCAATACTATCTGCATTAAATTCCATTTCATTCTCATCACAGCTTCCGATAGTAGCAATAGGCTCACACAATGTATCATACTCATTTTGACTATCATAAGATGCTACTAACTCAGTATTATCCTGATAGGTGACATTAATGTCATGCTGCATATTTATGCTGGGGTCTCTAAACTCTAAACCACCTTCCTGTCCCAAGTCATTCCCAGTAACATCACTGACAAACTGGTTCACTTCTTCATCTTTAGATATCTGTTCTACAGAGACACCCAGTGAACCAGACATTATTTTTTCATGATTTAATCTTAGTGCTAAGTCCAAGGATTCAAAACTATCAGCTGTATGCGTAACCAAAACAGCATTATAGTTTGAAGAACTAGCAGTGCTGTTAAGACATTTATTGCCCACAGCATCTGACAGCTTACTCCTCCCATTAATTGAACAAAAATATTCCGGAAAAACATTAACATTAACCTGTCCTACATTAGTAGTTTCATCTAAACAGTTGGTTTCCAGAATAATACATCGCTCAAAGTTCCCTTTCCTGTTACCACTTTCAAACTCATCAGTATTACGTGCCAAAACATTTGTACAAGATTGTCTAAATCCGTCATATACAGGACTTGCCGCTCTTCCTACATTTTTATTAATATCATCGATATCTAAACAGTTTGCACCCCCCACACATGGCACCTGTTCCGAAAAAACATTATTAAGCGGCTCAGACAACAACCCTTTAAAACTGGGTTCTACCATTTGGTCCGTTACACCATAAATGTTAGTGATATCACTACCGGAAGAAGCATCCAATCGTGAGCTACTATTAATCTCTACACATTCAACATCCACCAAACGTAACTGCTCAGCATTCCCGCATTCAGCGGAAAACAAAGCGTCAACATATCTTGGTTCAGTGCAACTGTTCAAACAATCAGTCAGTTTTCCAACCCTCTCATACACATTTCCAATGAACTGGGAGTGATCTTCAATAATCGTAGTACCTTTAGGGGCAGTATCTAGTACATTCAATGTTTCACAAGTTTTAAAGGATACAGTACCGGAGAAAACATTCATATGTTGTAAGCTGCCATCATTATTCAAACATTCAGTATCCGCCGGACGTGGCTGCTCAAAGCCCCCACATTCAACGGAAAACAGAACATCAACATCTCCTGATTCAGCACAGCTATCAGAACATTTAACTAACTGTCCAGTCCTCTCATACATACCATCAATGAGCTGGGACTGATCAGCAACATTAGTAGCATGTCCAGAAACACCATCTAGCACATCCAACTCTTTAGAAATTTCACACGTTTTAAATACAAGCGCGTCAGGTCTAGATGCACTACTACTTTTAAACATGCTGTCCTCCAGAAACCCAGAGTGCTCATACACATAACTACCACCCTTTTTAAAGTTTTTAAAGCTTTTTTCTTTACTTTTTTCATCACTTTTTTTACCTTTTTTAACATTTTTAACATTTTTAACATTTTTAGCAAAATAAAACATTTTTTCATCATGAAATTTAACATTTCCTTGTATATTTGAAAACAAAATACGCTGAGCGTACGGGAGGTTTAAAGTCAGTTTTTTGACTGATTGCTAACTTGCAAATGACTTGTCTTACCCTGTTGTTTTCTGGTTGATCTCGTCTGTACATTATATGACTTAGTTCTGGAGTTCTGATTTACCCTTCGGTTCTCTTCATTTTCCATGTCCTCAACCACAATGTCCTCAAAGGACACGCTCTTTCGGCTACCACCAGTCTCTATGGAAGAACAGGAAGATATTTCATCATTTCCTGCTCTGTTTCTTTTGAAGTTTCTTTTGAAACGGCGCCCTCTTCTGGGCCAGCTGTAAATTTCATTCTTTTCATAGTCATTAACATCCCTATTCAATTTAGATTTCTTCCTAGCCATCACTTCATTTTCAATTTTCTTTAACTTCTCATTTATTTCTTTAAATTTTAATTGAAACATGGCATTAGATACCTTGTTTTTTGCCTCTTGTTGTAAGTCAATGATTTTACTATGTAAACTGTCCATAGTTCTTTGATTCTTTTTAATCAGAATTTTCAACCAGCTTAGACAACAGTCTTGAGCAGCTTGTCTCCACTCAGTCAGCAAATCATTTTCATCTTCCTTAAAACCTCCTGCAGGCAATTTATCTATGCGCAAACCTCTAGGTGTTATATTCAGCATCACATACTTCTCAAGTAATTTGGAGTCATAGAAAACAGTCATTTCTTTTGCCATAATACGTTCAAGATGCAAAAATTCTTCAGAACAAGTTTCACTGCTGCCCCCGGTCCACAAATCTGAGGCAGCATATTTTCTCTCTCTTTCTTTCAGTACATCAGCAAAAGAAAAATTCTCACCACTCTGTGCTACCTCTGGAACAGACATCTTCAGACACTGATAGAAACAAACTTCAACACTTGAAAACTGCAATACACCAACAGATTCAGAGGAAGACACAAGAGTAGTAGTAGTAGATATCCATTTTATTCCTTCTGTCCTGGTACCTCAGCTTTTCGCCTTCAATGGGACATATATTTGCATTTTCAGTCTCCTTTTTATACATGCTTTAATTAATTAATCAAACATCAATCATTCAATTAAATATCAATGTATCAAATAATTTAACTCATTCACCACTGAAATATTTTTCAAGGAAGGAAACATTTCTCTTAAACTTTTTACAAAACACATTTTCCCTTTTCTTTTACTTAATCTACTACTACTACTCTTGTGTCTTCCTCTGAATCTGTTGGTGTATTGCAGTTATGCATCATATGCCTGTTCTCCTGTGTAGCATATCTGACATATCAATCTACTGTACTATACATTACACATGTTTTACATGGTATCCCATAATTCAAAGCATACTTGCACAGAGGGTCCACCTTAGACATGTCATTGACGTTATATGCCATACACATTTATTTATTTTTTATTTTATTTTATTTATTTAACATTTGTTGACCGGGAATGTCCGACTAGGTTCCACAGAGCCTGTTTTCAGTGGAGGCCCGGGGAGAAATGCTCCAGATGCATGTCTTTGGAATGTGGGGAAACCGAGTACCCAGAGGAAACCCACGCGAACACAGGGAGAACATGCAAACTCCACACAGAAGGCACCCCAGCCGAGAATCGAACTGGAGAACCTCTTGCTGTGAGGTGACAATGTTAACCACTGCACCACTGTGCCGCCCGGACATGTCCACATGCGTACTGTTACAGTATATCCACATATACTATCCCCTGCTATGGCACATACTTATTGGACATACCCTGCCACTGATGGCGGATCGTATGACATTGTTCTGTTTAAAGCCATCATGTTGCATCCCTTGTGGTGTCTGTGCTGTTTACCTTGTGGCTCACTGCTGGACGCACAACTTCTACAAGCATTAGTACGATCAGCAAGCCATCACTACATAAATACCATTCCCCGCTTTATGCATGGCGGACACTTTTAATTACTGCAAACCAGGCTATGCATACACTGACATAACTTAATACAGAACATACTATACATACAGTTAGTGTTCTACATACCTTGATATCGTTCTGGTATTTCATCTCTATCTCGCTCTTCTGTATCACTCTTTAAACTGTTTTATGGTATGAGCATACAGTTTGCATATCTGGCAAGTCATCCTTATATACGTCTATACCTGCAACATGTGGTTTACTGCCGCCAATTGGTGGTCCGGTGTGACTAATTACGTGCACTTCAGCTGTGCAGCTACTCCATTCGCCAATTACATGGCAACAGTGGGGTATAACTGAATCTCCACTTGGGCGTTGGCCATTTGCCCTGCCTTCGGGGAGACGGCCTGTATTGTGTTTTGTTGTGTGTAATTGCAACTGCTATGTGTAGAGCCAAGTCTATTTTGGAGTCATGTCCCCCGTGGATTGTGTGTGACAGCTTGAGTATGTGGTTCTACCTGTGACTGTACCTGTCATCCCACCCATCTGATAATGGACTATTGCAAATACCTGTAACATCGCCGTTTGTTCCGTTATATGACGGATACAATTTTGCATGGCGCCTTTAAATGTGTCTCTCACAAGGTATGTTAACGGTTCAGCAGATGTAATTGACTAACTAGATGTTTGGGCTGTGGTTACGGTCTGTAATGCTATTGTTTCCAGTGTGGGGGATGTAGGCGGGTGTACTTAGCATATACGGTATTGTGGGGCTTGCACTTCTACGTAGTCCATATATATGTGTGTGGGCCCCTTCCTTAATTACAGTGTTATCACTTAATAGACTTCTGTTACAGGAATTTACTTTGGGCCGTTGTTAATTGGTTTCTATATGGTATGCAGGTGAGGTTGATACTTCCATACCTCCGGATGTACAGCGATATATGCAGGGATATTTGTAAATGACCACTATCCCGTGTATGTCTGTCCCAGATGTTTGCAGTCATTGCAGTGGTGTTGGTGTCAGACCCTCTGTGACATGGCTTGCCACCTTTTCATATGGCCATAGTTGGACACTTGCAGGTCACACAGTGGTGTTTGCAGGCTGACATATGGCCACGGTCAGTACACAGGATAGCACATACTTTCATCCTCATTACATACCAATTGTTCTTGGACCTTAACTACTTATCGGTTTGCATGTAACATTTCCGTTTCTAACATACAGGCATTTCCTGAAACTATTACATAATATTTGGGACATACTAATGTCCTAAACTCTCGGACAGTTGCCCTTTGTAATGTTTCATGTCAGGACACACCTGCCCAGGGGGGGGCTGTCCCTCCCAATGTGGGACAGGTGTTTACCGCATAACTACGGCTAGCTATACCCGCACCTACCATAATCATCTACCTCCGAGTTGCCACCTACAGACACACAATGCAGACACACACACACACACACACACACACACACACACACACACACACACACACACACACACACACACACACACACACACACACACACACACACACACACACTTTACAGTCACACGGGAACACACATGGCACCCTCAACACACACATACACAGGCTACATCACTCACAACCACAGTTGTACACGGTACCTATGTGGACTGCACCGCCGGCAGCGGTGACTACATGTCCTTACTATCATCATATTGCTCATGGTTCTACTGTTCCAGTACTGTGCTCTTTCTGTCTTTCAGCCTCCTGGTTACGCATGTCGGTGTGTGACACATTCCATAGTTGGCGGTATCCTATTTATTTGTACCTCAAAGGTGCTTTGAATGTCGTTGACCTATCTATATATTTGCAGATGTCAGTGACCCCTTATATATCGACATATATCACACTATCGCCCTTTCTATCTGTATTATATATGCGTAGATATATATATATATATATATATATATATATATATATATATATATATATATATATATATATATATATATATATATATATATATATATATATATATATACAGGGGTGGTGACAGGCATGCTACGCCTTTCATTGTGTGTTTGTCAGTGCATACTGTGTTTCCTGGACTCCGCACGTTTGTGTCTGTACCTGTCACATTACACACCTGCCATAGGTTAAGATTATCTCCCATCCCACTTTGCAAGGGACAGTCCCTCTTTGTGCAGTTGTGTCCTGCGAAATATTTGTGAACATAGCAAATGTCCTGCGACTTTGGGGCAAACATATTCCCTATAGTTTATGTCATAGTTGCATAAAACACTTATTATTACTAGAATAAGCTTTTTATCTATGCAAAACACTGACGTTCTGGTTTTCGTACTGGCCGGGTGTATGTGTCGTCCTGCAGCCATCTGGCATATGTCCCACATTGGTCATTTGAACTGTGGCAACCCTACCATACGTACATCTTGCCTAGCAATAGTGTTGGGTGACTGTATACATGAATGCCTGCTCCACTCCTGGCAGTGGTCGTTTTACCCTTCAGAGCAGGTGCTATTTGTTCAGGGGTGACTAATGCTGGTTTTACTTGTTCTGTACATCATTGACCGTGATCTGCGCAGTGGTCGGTGATGCTTAGCCCTGTTTCGTGCATATCTGTATAGTCGTATTTAAACATCGCTTACCAGCTGTGGGCAACGCTTATTCTCGCTAATGTGTGCTACACATATTCTGATGACCTGCATCCGGAATGCATTACCCATGCCATCGGGATTACGTTACATCCCTTGCGGGATGTGGGACCGGGAACATGCACGACAGTCACTGCATGTACCACTTGGACATCTGGGGGTTGTACACGTATTATGTCATTTTGTATGTGCAGTACACTACAACAGTTACTCCACACTACACTCACATGGATACCTCCGTTAGTTTACAAATTGATGAGTCCAGTTAATGGTATGTCCATGTGATGTTTACTGGCTGTACTCCGGCACTGGGTATGTATATCACAATTATCTACACCCGATAATGTGCTACACCTTCATACGACCATGGATGCAGCATGCTGGGGTGACAAATGCCTGTCATGGGTACATCTCCTGCCTTGACACAACATCCATGATTACATTTTGTGGAGCCCCTCAGTAACGCAGTGGGGAATCCGTGATGAGTGTGTGTAGGACAGTGCTTACACACATGTGCTCCCGCGATTGCCTCTGCTCCCATAAGCGACAGTTGCTTACTCGATGTTGTGGCGACGGGAGTCACTGTTTGCCCCATTTGGTGTTTTGCCTCTGACAATCGGGCGTGTACCTACCGATATACCTGAGAACCTATAAACACAGCACTGACAGATGCTGATAGGCGCATCTACTGCTCAGGTGTTGACATTTCCATGTTCCAATGGTTGTTGCGTGTACAATGTTTGAGGGCTGCCTATGTAGGATTCCACAGTGGGCCACCTATACATCACAATTTACAGGTAGTCGTGTTTGTGTGCCATCCATGTTACTGTGTGTGCAGCTGGGGAGGGGTGTCAGTCCGTGGGAGCCTACACTGTCAAGGTATGTGCTATACGTTCCCTCTTTGCCAAGGCAAATGCATATTGGGCACGCCTCCGTCTGCCTACTGGGGCTGGCACAGTGTGTCTGTGGTCTGGATCCCTCTGTGTCTGTGTTGGCCTTGGCAATTGCGGTGGGCTGTGAGGCCCTCCCCCATTTTGACACTGCTGCAGCTGTTTCCACAGGATCATATTATGTAGCATGGCACATACTATGAAGATGTGAGCACACATGCCTGGAGGATACTGCAAGGCTCCACCAGATGTGTCCAAGCACCGGAACCATGATTTCAGCATCCTGAACACATGCTCTATGATGATTCTGGTTTGTGCATGTGCCTCATTATGGCGTTCTTGCATTGGTGTGTGTGCATTTCTGATGGAGGTCATCATCCACGGCTCCAGTGCATAGCCAGCATCCCCCACAAGGTGGCCTTGTGGGATGTCCCCCCTGACAAATACCTGATACAGCTGTGAGGCATGCCAGATATGGGAGTCGTGGTAGCTTCCAGGGCTGCCAGCACACACATCCATGATAATGCCCTGGGCATTGCACATGACCTGGCAGTTGATGGAGTGGAATCCCTTGCGGTTTATGTAGTGCCTACCATACTCACCGGGTGGTGACTTGATTTGTATGTGCGTACAGTCTATCACACCCAGTACCTCTGGGTAGTTTGCCACATGATGGAAGTGACGCATATTGCTGGCCAACTCCTCCTGAGTTTGGGGGAAGTATATATGCTCATTGGCATGTGGTAACATGGCATCCAGGAACTGGTGTAGTAACCTGGATGCCGATGCCTGTGAGATCCCCATTATAGCTCCAGTTGGCCTTTGAAAGGTACCTGTGGCTAGTATTCGCAAGCTTACACATACCTTCGTGTCCACTGGGATGGGTTCCCCTCTCTTGTTTCTGGTTCTCAGGCATGTCCGGCACAGCTCTACTATTTGCTGTAAGATGTCTCTGTCCACCATGTAACGCTCTACTATCTCCAAATCATGTAGCCCCTGGTAGGTTATCCTTGGTCTGAACACTCTTCTCCTCCTCTGAGGCCTACGGTGGTTGTCGGCATCATCCTCCACAACACCGTTGGTCTGTGACACATGCTGATGAATCACAGCTATGGCAGCTCCCAACATGTACATTTTAAAAGTTCCCCATCTGTTTACACCTATGGTGCAGTGTTTGGGAATACACAGGTGTGTGTTGGGTGCTTTCACACTTTATACTGTTTTGCTGTAAACACTGATGATGTCATAGGGTGTGTATGTACGATCGTGGATACAGGGTATCTTCTGTGTTTTATTAACGGAACCACTATTGTGCTTCCTTTGGTGTTGCATTACATTTGGATGCCGTGAATTACCTCCTGCCCTTCAATTTACATTTGTGCACATTACACCTACCATTTGCTGGCATGCATCCAGCTGCCTGCTTTCATTTGTACTTTCCTAGACCTGGCTTATCTTGCGTAATGTGTGCTATTGCCAGTCTACTGTGGGTTTGCTTTGCTCTGCTATGACAGTTCTCCTATATTTGCATTTCAAGTCCTCCCCTCCTTTCTTTGCAATCCTATGCCTCCCCTATCCTTTTTGCAGGTTTCTGCATTCAGGCTTGTCTGCTGCCGTCGATTGGCCACCGTGAGTTGATTGGTGTTAATTGCTCATTGGTACGCCAATTACCTTGCTTCGGCATTTCCTTCTTCTCTTCTCCTGACCTTCCTGTTTGTGCTATTGTTCACGGCGCGTGCATCTGCTTACCAGGTTTCAGGCACGATTTCATCCCCGTACACATGCACTTTCGGGCACCATGTGTGCTCTCAGCTAAATGGTTCTATACCTTCCCCCCACCCCTGTCCTGCAGCTTTGCTTAGCAACGGCCAGGCCTGATTTGCATTGCTCCAATGTGCTTACTGATACGGTGGCACACCCCTCTGCTTATGTCATGTATCACCTCTGATACACTCCTCGGTGTTATAGTGCTGCACCGTCAGGTACATCCTTAATCCGGCGGGACGTTTGCGATTCAGTATTACCTGCCTCATTTATATGACATTGACTACTAATTCATAGTTACAGCGCCGAACACTGTCGCGGGCCCTTGGCAACCCTTGCTTGTGGTGTGCCATGCCTACCATTGCATATTATGGTGCAATCCTGATTTGTCTTACATTGCGATTTTATGACATTTGTATATATTTCCTTTGTATTCCTGTTTGCGCACACATGCCCTGCAGTTGTACTGTGCGTTACTGTGGACATGGCATTAAATGTTGTTTTTTAGGTGTTGTACATCTTTTCTTGTGCCATTGGCTGTGTATTTCGCCATTGGCATATGTTAACTTTGTAATACATGAGTCTGGTCCACTTCCATAACTCCGATGTTCTGTTTGGGAAAATGTAAACCATGTTTTTTGGTTTACATTTCCATGGGCCTGCGCTACGCCTGCACCACTTTGTGAATCACTGTATGCCTTCATTAGCATGGTGCGACACTGCGCATGGGGTGATTTGCATACCTATGCCGAGGGATGCATAGATCTGGTGTACGCCGGTAGTGCACATGGATTTGGTTCGTACCTGAATTGCTCGGCAGACATATTTGGCATTATCCCGCATACGCTACACCTGCGCCTGGAGCAGGCTTCATGAATCCGGGGGATTGTCTTATTCTTTTATTATTTATTATTAAATATATTTAGACCTTTAATCGTGGTTGGTTTGTTTAGAGATATTTAAGCTCTTAGAGTACATGCATATGTATTTGGTGACACTGTACAGGCCACTCTTAAATAGCCTTGCTGTTGGTCACACTTGCCATTTGGATAATAGTAACATTACACAGTAGAATTGGTCACCTTTTGGGAAGGGCCTTACAATAGCTGATAAAGGGTGGTTGGTGGCAGTGATTACTAACTTATGGTATGGGCAGAAGGAGGCAGAGCTAGTAAACCTGTGCCAGCCATCCCCAGGAGTGTGCGTGTGTTTGTATATAAATCAAATCTCAAAGTGTATGTGTATCAGCTACTTGGGCAGGGACACAAAGTACTGGTTGAATAGAGAGGGTGCTGGATGTTTTGGCTTGACCACTCGGCTGAGATCCTAGCCCTATAGTTGTGCCAGTGGGGAGTCTTATTGGGGATCCGGATAAAGAGTGAGAAACCAGCCCAGACTGACTGTGATCTCTGTGTGCTCTTAAGGGAAATTGTACTTTACTGTGTGTGTACTTGTTATCCTCCCAATGTGCACATCCCTCACTGGTGCACGTCCCTCACTGGTGCTAGTGGCGAGGATTGAGAGTCCTTGATTACTGGGCCAGTGCGGGGGCATCACAGCCATAATAGTAGTAACCAAATGGAATAAACAGTAAAAATCAGATGGCTTGCTGCATAAAATAACAGACAAGTACTATGTATATATGTTTAAGTTTCCCACAGTTTATGTTTATATGTCTACCCACTAAAACCATGGGTAATAGGTTCATAGGTTCATACTAGGCTATCTGCCCTAGGGCATTTATAAGCCTAGCCAGAGTGTGTGTGGCTTTCACCACCCCTTAGGATGAGAATACTATACCCATTAGTTTGCTGTGCCTCTGTCCAGCAGTGATACAGAGATGATTCCTGGGGTAAACCTACGATCTCCCATCCACTCATCAAGATTTCTCTTGAACAGAGTCAGTGAGGGGCTCTGCCTCACATGGACTGGGATTCTGTTCCATAGTGTAGGGAGTCTCTGGGTGATGAATCTGTCCCTCCAGCACGTCCTATTTATATCCGTGTTGAGGTTTAAGTCTCTTGCTCTCGTGGCTCTGGTGGATTTGTATTTTTGAGGTGGAGCATGTCCATTAATTCGGGTTGGACATGGCCTTGTATGTCAGGCACAGATTACCTCTGAGCAGGCGGTATGCGACTGAATAGAGCTGGAGTTTCTTCAGTCGGGCATCGTATGACATATGTTTGAGCCTTTATCCTTTTGGTGAGGAACTTTTGGGGTCTTTCCAACTGCTGCAGGTGTCGGGTAAGGTACATTCCGAATGGGGCGTTGTACTCAATCATTGGTCTGATAAGTGAAGAGTACAGGGGTACAATGACCTCTCCTGATCTGGATGTGAATCCCTTCATGATCAGGTGGGCAATGTAGAAGGTCTTCCAAACCACTTTGGCAATGTGAGTGTCAAAGAGAGGTTACTGTCAACTTGGGTCCCCAGGTCCCTGATAACTTCTTCCGTGTTTAATGGATTACCACCTATGTGGTAATTAGGGGTTACCTTGTTTTTCCCAAAGGGTATGACTATACATTATTTGGCATTTAGCTTAAGGCCATGGCTCTGGCACCAGTTATCCATTTCTATGAGACCTTTCTGGAGGATGTCTGTGTCTGATGGAGTGTCAATTATGGTGCCCAGTTTGCAGTCATCTGCAAATTTTGTCAGCCACAATCCCCCTATGTTTGCCTGCACTTCAGAAAAATAAATGCCGAACAAGAGGGGGCCCAGAACTGAGCCCTGTGGGACACCGCTCGTGACCGGCTTAGAGTCTGACATGGCACCAGCAACTCTAACCCTGTGTGTTCTGTCCTTGAGCCAGTTTGCAACCCATCTTGTGACATATGGGTTTACATCTAAGCTGGTGAGCTTTTCTATGATGCCCAAGTGGGGTATTGTGTCGAATGCTTTTGCTAGGTCAAGGTAGGCTGTGTGAACTGCCTTACCCTCATCAATGGCCTTAGTGACTGTTTCGAAAACGTCGACCAAGTTCAAGAGGCAGGATCTGCCCGTGACAAAGCCAAATTGGGTAGGATCCAGTGTCTGTAGGTCCCCAATGTCTTTATTTATGAGTTCCATTATGATCCTCTCCATAGCTTTGCAGACAAGGCTCGTCAAGCTTATGGGGCGGTAATTTCCAGGGTCTGTAGAAGCACCGCCTTTGTGGAGTGGGACCACAGTTGCCGTACGCCATTCTTTGGGTACGTATCCTGTAGTAAGGCTAAGATTAAACAGTAGCCTTATGTGTGGGTTTAGTTCCTCATTGAGTTCGTGTAGCACACAGCCGGGGACACCATCAGGTCCCATTGATGCTGTGTTTTTTGCTTTAGAGAGAGCAGCTCTCACCTGGGCATCTGAGATGTTTGGGAGGCTAGACTCTGGTGGGATAGATATTTCTCCTTTTGGGGGGGAGGGAGGGGAGAAATTTGCACTGAACCTGTCTGCCAGTATGTTGACAATGTCTGTGGGTTTAGTGAATTTTTTATCATTTTGGACTAATTCTGAGCATATCTGGGAGTTTCCACCCCGGTTTCTAACATAGCTAAAGAAGGCTTTATGATTGTCTTTTGTGTCATTAGCGATTTTTCTCTCAAAGTTGGCCTTGGATGATTTTATGAGTGATCGTAGTTTTTTGCTAGTATTGATCAGAGATGCCTTCCCATTTAGGGATTTTGCTCTGTCATGTAGTAGCTTTCTCCTCTTGTTGTAGAGTTTGTTTATGGGTGGAGTCCACCAAACCGGGCGCCTGCCTTTGGTGGAAAAGGTCTTGATTTTATTAGGGATTGCTTGATCCATACATTCCTGGAGGTGCTCGTAGAAGGCATTTGTAAGGGTTTCAGCAGCGTGGGTTGTGGTTTCCACTGGCTCGGGGGCCTTGAAGGATACCACTCCAGTCTTAAGAAGTGTGAAGTTTGCTTTTGAAAAGTTCTTCACTGTGGTCTTTTTTGCTGGGGGGGGGCGGGATGTGGATCTCCAGTGAGATTAATTTATGGTCTGATCTCACCAATGAGGGATATACTTTCGGTGTGGAGCATTTTGTCCCCATGTTTGTGATGATCAGGTCTAGTATATTTTCTCCTCTTGTGGGAATGGTGACTAGTTGTTCCATAGCATTTGAGTTTATGAACTCAAGGAACCTTTGGGCTAGGGTGTTGGGGCTTGAGTAATGTTCCCAGTCTATGTTTGGGTAGTTGAAGTCACCCAATATGATGGTGTTTGGAGAGACATTTATACTCTCCAGTGTCTTCAGGAAGGCTGTGTGGGTTTCATGAGTTTGAGAAGGTGGTCTGTAGCATGTTACAAACTGTAGGGCAGTTTTACCTATGGTTAATTGCACCTGGATGGTCTCCGATGCTTCGTGCATTGCCACTAACCTGGAGGTGTGGGTATCCTTTATGAATATGGATACTCCCCCTCCTTTTGTAGTTTGGTCTGGATTTTGGGGCCGGAACGCATGATATGAGGTATAACCTGATAGTGCTGGGGTGCTCTCAGGAGCCTTGAACCAGGTTTCAGTCACAGCACAAACCTCGATGTTCTCCATACTGAGGAGGGCTTCGAGGGCGTGCATCTTGAGGTTTAGACTTCTGGCATTGAGCAGTATTACCTTTAGTTTTTCTCCATTTTTGTTTTCTAGGCGGTAGGTTTATCATTTGAGCCTTGCCTAAAAAGGCACTATGGGGTGGCAAGAGCCTTTGCCAATATCCGGAAGCCCAGGGTGACAGGTGCAAGCCGTCCCTTGCGAAGCAGCGTGGCTTGTCAAGCATGTCATCCCAGGCAGACAGACATTGGATCCCCTTAGAATGACACCAGTAATTAAGCCAATTATTAAAGCTGATCATTTTGTCTCTGTATTGTGGCATCATTCTTGGTGAGGGTAGGATACTGCTCAGGGTCAGGGTCATACCGACCTGGGCTACATAATCTGAGAGCTCCTCTATGTCTCTTTTCATGTAGTCCAGGGAGGTACGTCTCAGGTCGTTCACACCGGCATGGACAATGACTGAGTCATACTTGTACTTGCTGTGGAGTGACCTGAGTGCTTGTGTTATGTGGCGGATTCTAGCGCCTGACAGGCAGCTAACTGTGATCTTTTCCTTGTTCAGTCTGGTGAGTGGGACGTCAGTGTGTCTGACTATGGAGTCACCTATAACAAGTGTGTCTGGCATTGTGTTTGGCCTTAAGGGCCGTGACTGTTTAGCACACTGACTTTGAGAACTATGTGTTGCATGTCTTATGTCTTGAGGTGGCAGTTGCTTGGGTGTCTGCTTTGGAGGCCTCTGTAGTTTTGGTAGATTTTTGATCAGTGCCTCCGTGTATGTCTTTGTGTGTTTATGTGTTTGTTTTGCAGTTGTGATAGTTCTATGTGAAACTGGGTTTGTGGTGTGCGTGGTTTCCTTCTCCTCCTGTCTGGTCTTGCCAGTCCCGAGTTGAGAGAGCTCAGCCTCCAGTTTGGCTATATAGTTGCATCTCTCACATGTATTTGTGTTTTGTGGGAGAAGGAGTGGGTTGTCTGTGTACATGAGGCAATTGTAACATTGCCTCAAGATGCCCAGATTCACCAGCTGAACAGGAAAGGACGCTAGCAACTGACCCTTCGACATGCTAGAAAAAGTGAAAAAGTTTGCTGTGTAACTGAGTCAGAAGGGACCTATAGGGAAATGGGTACTCAAGGGGATTCTAGGCTAATGTAGTACTTTGTTTAGTATACAAGTACTTTACCTATATAAAAATGCTTTAGGAGCAAGTGCTGAGCTATTGAGATAGAGAATAGACTGTTTAGATTGCAAGTAGAGAAGTTCTAAGGGAAAAATTGAAGAGCAGAGTTTACGGAGCCAGAAATAGTTTAACCTTGTTTAACCGGCGCTGCCCGATGGTGCTCTATGGGCAACTCCGCTATAAATCGCGCTAAAGCGGGCTTTATAGCAGGGGGTTGAAAAGACCTAGGAATTGACCCAAAATGGCCAATAGACTACAAGTTTCTGGCTGGAACCACTGCTCTAGGGATAAATAGGCTGCTCAGTGCTCCCCACTCCCACTGGTGAACAAAGAAGCTTCCCTTTATCCAAATAAGGATATGGAATAGCACAGGAACCAAGCCAAAGCCCAGAGATCAGCAAACTCTGAAGACTGGACTATTCTAGTTCAGTAAGGTGGGAAAACAAGATTTTTTTTTTTTTTTTACAGAAAACAGAGGAAAAACAGACAGTAAATGCTATAAATGCTTTTAAATGGCTAGCGCACTTGAGTGTGTTAGCCTACAGGTAAAATTAAGCAACAAATAACTTTTTTAAAAGTGCAAAACAGTTAATCAACACAAAAACAGTTTAAATAGAATGCAGAGCTGTATAAACAGGCGAAAATGCAGTCGCTAAGCAGTAAATAATCAAAAAGCCAGAAAAAATACTTAAATCAGGAAAAGTCACTCTTTTGCTCTCTGCTGCTTGTAGAACTCTGCAGGACACCACGAGGAGCTGTGCTGAGTTGAATACAAGCGAAAAAGCGCGCTAAAGCGGGCTTTATTACAGGGGGCTGAAAAGAGCTAGGAATTGACCCAAAATGGCCAATAGACTACAAGTTTCTGGCTGGAACCACTCCTCTAGGGACAAACAGGCCGCTCAGTGATCCCCACTCCCACTGGTGAACAAAGACGCTTCCTTTTATCCAAATAAGGATATGGAATAGCACAGGGACCAAGACAATGCCCAGAGGTCAGCAAACTCTGAAGACTGGACTATTCTAGTTCAGTAAGGCGGGAAAACAAGATTTTTTTTTTGTTTTTTGTTTTTTTCTTGTTGCAGAAAACAGAAGAAAAACAGACAGTAAATGCTATAAATGCTTTTAAACGGCTAGCGCACTTGAGTGTGTTAGCCTACAAGTAAATTAAGCAACAAATAACTTTTTTAAAAGTGCAAAACAGTTAATCAACACAAAAACAGTTTAAATAGAATGCAGAGCTGTATAAACAGGCGAAAAAGCAGTCGCTAAGCAGTAAATAATCAAAAAGCCAGAAAAAAATACTTAAATCAGGAAAAAGTCACTCTTTTGCTCTCTGCTGCTTGTAGAACTCTGCAGTACACCACGAGGAGCTGTGCTGAGTTGAATACAAGCGAAAAAGCGCACTAAAGCAGGCTTTATTACAGGGGCTGAAAAGAGCTAGGAATTGACCCAAAATGGCCAATAGACTACAAGTTTCTGGCTGGAACCACTCCTCTAGGGACAAATAGGCGCTCGGTGCTCCCCACTCCCACTGGTGAACAAAGATGCTTCCTTTTATCCAAATAAGGATATGGAATAGCACAGGAACCAAGACAAAGCCCAGAGATCAGCAAACTCTGAAGACTGGACTATTCTAGTTCAGTAAGGCGGGAAAACAAGATTTTTTTTTTCTTTCTTTTTTGCAGAAAACAGAGGAAAAACAGACAGTAAATGCTATAAATGCTTTTAAGCGGCTAGCGCACTTGAGTGTGTTAGCCTACAGGTAAGCAACAACTAACTTTTTAAAAGTGCAAAACAGTTAATCAACACAAAAACAGTTTAAATAGAATGCAGAGCTGTATAAACAGGCTAAAATGCAGTCGCTAAGCAGTAAATAATCAAAAAAACAGAAAAAAATACTTAAATCAGTTATAGCAAATACAGTTATAACAAATGCTCTGAAATATACTGTATATTTCCAAAATGTTTGAGAAGGACAGTCAGAACACAAGAAGGTTCAGGCGAAAGAGAAAAAAAAAGTTTTGTTTTACTTTTTGAAAGGGAAAAAGGAGGAACAGAAGGCCTTATCAAATGTTCTCTCTGTATTAAGCAAAATGAGCTAATGACACTAGACTGGGAGGTGTGTCACAGTAGGGGCGGGCAACTGCAAAGCCACCAAGTATAACAGCAAGACACCAACAGGGAGGGTGCGACAAAATAGCCTACAAGACAGCAAGCACTACAGAGACAAATGAAAGTTTTTAAACAGATAAGGATTTGTGAAGATACTGAATAGACAAAGTGCTTTATATATATTAAATTGTAAAACAGTAATCTGTAAAAATAATCAAAAAAATCAAGATGATACTTATATTTTGTAGCTCAGCTGCAGTCACAACTTCTCTAGTCTGCACTGTGTGCAAAAGACAGAAACTTTTTTTTTTTTTTTTTTACAAGAACACAAAAGAACCAGCCCCCACTAGCCAAGAGATAATTACACAGAGGAGATGTTTCAGTTTACACAATAGCCTACCAGACAGCAAGCACTAGAGACAAATGAAAGTTTTTAAACAGATAAGGATTTGTGAAGATACTGAATAGACAAAGTGCTTTATATATATTAAATTGTAAAAACAGTAATCTGTACAAATAATCAAAAAAAATCAAGATGATACTTATATTTTGTAGCTCAGCTGCAGTCACAACTTCTCTAGTCTGCACTGTGTGCAAAAGACAGAAACTTTTTTTTTTTTTTTTTTTTACAAGAACACAAAAGAACCAGCCCCCACAAGCCAAGAGATAATTACACAGAGGAGATGTTTCAGTTTACACAATAGCCTACCAGACAGCAAGCACTAGAGACAAATGAAAGTTTTTAAACAGATAAGGATTTGTGAAGATACTGAATAGACAAAGTGCTTTATATATATTAAATTGTAAAAACAGTAATCTGTAAAAATAATCAAAAAAAATCAAGATGATGCTTATATTTTGTAGCTCAGCTGCAGTCACAACTTATCTAGTCTGCACTGTGTGCAAAAGACCCCCTACCTGCAGCTACCAGGGTGTGCTGAGAAGAGGTGCAAATGAGTACATAGCTACATACAAACCTCTCAACTGTACATATTTTTGCAGAATGTCCAGATTATTGCCTCATATTTTTAGTCTGTTTTTCATTAAATTGTGGTTTTCTGGCAAATTAGTGGTAAATCATTAAAACCTGAAGTTCGAAAATAATGATAGACATTTCATTTTCAAACTTCATATCCTTCAGAAAAGTCATGATAATGCAAAATCTGTTATTCTATCAACTTTCTGAGTTTGTAAGAGTAATATTTAAAAAAATCTCCCTATTTTTGGGCCTTTGCCCCACTTTTATTTATGGATTTGTCCAGATTTCTTGCTCTAAGAGTTTTAGAGGTATGGCTACATATGAATGGTAGTAAAAAATGTGTAGGACATGTTGAAGTGGTATCCCACTTTACAACACTAGACAAGGGTGAACAGATAGGCACAGTCCTTTCCATGCTGTACAACCTGCTACTGAAGAGGTGTCTGAAACAGATCAGCATGTCACTGGCATAGTGCAGAACAAAAATGTGATGTTCTGCAGAGTACTGATGAGATGAACCCACAAGAATATAAAATGGCACAGATCACACTGTGGGCTGTGCAGAGGCAATCAAGTGGAGTATAGATATTGTCTCTTGGATTTTTAAACATTGTAACATTCAAATATGGATGTATGAGTCATGCCAGAGTCACTAGCAAGTGTAATTGAAATGTGCACAAAAAATGTAAAAGTATCTACCTATGCTTTGGACAATCTGCAGCAGAGTGTATGCTGTGCAATGTATATTCTATGTAAACTACACATCAGAAACAGCATCCATTTATACAAATGTGGTAAACCACATTCAAAACATCTATTTACACAAATATAACAAATCACAAAGTCAGTCATTCACAGAGTACACAATGCATTCTACTGCAAAGAATCAAATGGCCATTGCCTTATGCAGAATCTATACAACACAGGGTGCTATCTTGATGCTACCATGGTGTGTAGGTGTCAGCAAGTAGCCAGCATGCATTGCCACCCCATCATGCAAAGTGCATCCATTAGCAGCTGAATGTGAAGATGCCTAGCTTGTATGTTTTGATTTGGTTGTAGCAGCATGCACCTTCTTTGAAGACACAAGGTGATCATGGAGAAGTGAATTAATGGATGTGGTAATTAATCATATTGGCTGGACAATGACATACCACCTTGGGTCCCCCCTGAAAGAGGCCGCTAGCCTAGTGAGAATAACGTGGTCAGCACTGGATAGTTAAATAAATAATTTAACTAAGTAAATAAATAAATAAATAAATAAATAAAAATGGCTTCATAAATGCCAGATGCAGAACAATGCAGTGTTTTTCCAGTGTGTGTGTGTGCAGTGTTTTTCCAGTGTGTGCGTGTGTGTGTGTGTGTGTGTGTGTGTGTGTGTGTGTGTGTGTGTGTGTGTGTGTGTGTGCGTGTATGTGTGTGTGTGTGTGTGTGTGTGTGTGTGTGTGTGTGTGTGTGTGTGTGTGTGTGTGTGTGTGTGTTGTACAATTGTGAAAGCTATGGCACATGTTTGTCTGTACATTCCATACACAGCCAGTATGATCTGTACCTTAATATCCCATAGATTAATCATACCAGCACCTGCAGTATCATGCAGCAACCCTGCAGTCTGTCTAAGGTGGAAAGGATCACAACCAGTTAATACTGACAGTGGATGGTCTATCAAGTCAATATGATGTAACAGTATGACTGTATCATCCACTGATGGTGTGGACGTACACTATGACATTACATGGGCCACACTCTGCACACCAACTTGGCTTCTATAGCAGGATACATCATGGCAGCAAAGAGGATGGCAGTATCAGTGACCACTGTATGATGGTGCTTGGTAGCACAGATGATCTGTGTGGTCAGATCAACAGCAGTGAGTCTGTAACTGGAATGCCAGCTGCACTTTCCTCATGCCCACTCTTTCTGCAGCCACTTTAGAAATGTTGATGACTTATAGTTGTGATACAAGAAGGGCAATGATACTTCATCTATATTATCCTGAATCATTCTAAAATGAGTTATGTTTTGTTTGACTTTCTGAAATCAAACAAAACATATCTCATAAATGGAGAAAAAGAAGTAGACAAACATATTTATTTAGAAGCTCCTACCCCTATCTGTCCTGGAGGCAAGCCCCTTTCCACTCAAACTTAACTATACTAATTCCACAGTCACATCAGTAGTGAAAAGTGAAGAAACACATTCACAGCACATGAAGGTCCTGCAGAAACAGAAACACTGCTGTGAATGATAGAAGTCATTTTTTTCAGTTGTGGTCAAGAAACAAATAATAAAAAGCTACTGCCTGTAGCTACACTCAACCAACTGTAGGATAGCTGGTGTGGCATCTGGGTTACCAGTAATAGACTTTGTTTGTGTGTGAGTGTGTGTGTGTGTGTGTGTGTGTGTGTGTGTGTGTGTGTGTGTGTGTGTGTATGTGTGTGTGTGTGTGTGTGTGTGTGTGTGTGTGTGTGTGTGTGTGTGTGTGTGTGTGTGTGTAACAAAGAGAGAGACGGTAACAGATGCACCCCAACTCTATTATCCATGTCCATACTGATGGTTTCCTCCACATGGCTGTCAATTCACTGTGAGGCTTCTGCCACTGTTCTGTTGTAGATGCCACCTTCATTTGTTCTGTGGCCAGACTAGCTGTGGGCCACTGGATTCATTGCCCATGTCAGTATTATCAGCAGAATTAGTCTGTTCAAGAGACCCTAAAACTATTTAAATGTGGAAAAAGGCATTTCAGTCAGTAACTTAACAAATCATCACAGATCAATTTGCACAGAATGCTATGCACAAATTTGCGAGCAACACATCAGATGCAGTGTGAGGCATGTGTGTGTGTGTGTGTGTGTGTGTGTGTGTGTGTGTGTGTGTGTGTGTGTGTGTGTGTATGAGACACTGGAGACAAATTTTCTGTAGTATGTGTGGGATGGCTATACCCTGCTACTGTAGCAGACTCAGTCATAAGCTAGTACAAAGGGCAGTTAGAGCAGAAGATTTTGCCTATGAGCTGCTAACTATCTGCTTCTTGTTGTCAAGGGTTTGATTATCTCAGTCTTCATTTGCCTTTTGTGTGGCTTTGAGCAAGTCATCTAACCAGACAGTGCTGTGGGACATTTGGGAATGTGGGCTAGGCTCCTCAATACTATCCTGGACTGCATACCCATGAAACGATGAACCAATGATGAAAGATTTTCTTACAGGTGTAATAGCAATGAACATCAGTCTTGTTAAATTCATGTTGAGATTATTCATGCTGATTACACTGGTAACTTCAGGTCATGGGACAATTGATGCAAGTATTTATGACCGGGTGGGAGATGTCTACCTGATGTACTATCTGCTGTTGATTCGGAAATGATGAAACAGCTTGTGAACGATTTCAGTTGCAGACATAACCACAAGATGCCATATGCATACAAGCACTGCAGCTACAAATGGGTAACTCAGATTCCTTTAATAATTTTGTCATCCAAAAAGAAATCTAGAAACATACAAGCAATCAAAACCATAATTTGCAGTCTTATCACACTACCCGTCTATACAAGAACACCATTGCAAGACAATGGAAAAAGCAAAATGGCTCCAAGTCAAACAAAAAAACACATTTCTACTAGGTTCTTAGCTATTCAAACTCTTATACAGCCAAACATTTCCATCACTGACTTGCAAATTAATATCGTTTCCACCTACCTACAACCTCAGGAATCATGACAATTCTTAACCCTCATTGCTTAGTAAGTACTGATAGGGTAGCAGTGCCACCACAATTTGAATGGCTTATAATAATGCTAATCTCAGTATCTCTAGGACGTGAGTGCTCCAGACCCTATAGATAATTGCTTAGGCAACTGCACACTATATGTGCATGGGCTACCTTCCCATCTGTGTAGCACCATCATAGTATGCTACAGTTTCATTAGGTTGCTGTGTTTACATGCTGAGTAACTGTGCTGTTATATCTGTTTTTTATGAATTACTGTTGTTTTACATGGCCCCCTATTGAAATGTCGACACTCAAAGTGGTGAGTGCCAAAAAGCTAAAAAAGAAAAACCGAAAACCTGGAAAACAGCGATTCTCAAAAATTGCTCTTCTCCTTAAAACTTCTTTTTGCAGGGGTGGTCAAGTACCACCTGCACACCCTGAACTTATATATACCAACTCCGAGAGTGCCATACCTCGGAGAAAAGGGAATATTCCAAGAAATGGCATCTCTGACTTAGTGTATGTAAGTGTGATCTTTTGGCCATTCAGTTTTCCTGTTTCAGGACTCACTCTATTAGATCCCAGCATTTCAGATGGTTACCATTTTGCATTACCATGCTTCTACTTACTGAGTGCCTTGCATTACGACAGTAGGAGACTAAGAGGATGGATCACTGCATGTATATTTTATGGTATCACTGGGTAATGTTCTTCAAATACTGTATCACTGTGTTGCATTTTATCTAAATGTGGCTGTACTCCTAGCCCTGCCTTGTAATTACTGATGCATGTAGTATAGTATAATGTTGTGCTGTTTACTGTGTTACTGTGTACTGATTAGTCTCATGATATGGCACTGTGTAGTGCTGTGGGCATTGGAGTTTGCAACTTAGTTGTTGTCCTGCTAACTGCATCCTGGAACAGATGCCACTTGGATTATGCACTGTGTTGGATGTATTGCAGTGGACTTTTCTAGAGTTCTGTAGCATGTGGATACATGTCATTCAGAATGTTGTTCCCTTGGGGACATCTCTGTATACACATACTTGCATGCAACAGCCCTAATTGGCACTCACAATTGTGATTTCCAGATGTGTCATGCATTTGAAACTGTAGAAAAAGATTGCGCAACAAGCAAGGTACATAACTCATGGGTGCACTTTTATTGTATAAGTGCTTCACATTTAGCATGCATTCCCATATGTTTCTAAAGATAAACTTGCAGCCTGTTCAGTCTTTAGTTCAGATGCCATGGGAAGGCTGTGTAAGCAGAAGCATCCTGTGTGCCCTTAGAAGTCCTATGGGCATGGGAGCCCGCAGGATTTTTTGCAGGGGGGTGCAAACCTGGACCACCACCCCCAACCCCGCCCTCTTCATACCCCCCACCCCACCCCCACACACACAGCCATTCCAGTATCCCATTACTTGGCTATTTCTCCCCAGTTGCCATAAACACTGTTCAGAACTCTCGGTGTGCATACTGTATTATGCTTTACTTAGACAATGATTACAGATATTTAGTTTTAATTTACAACTCTTATTTCAAATGTTAGGGCCTCAGGGCCAATAGCCTAGTAACCTCCTATTTTATTGCACAAACACTGATAGACATTTGCTAAACTTAAACAACTCAATAGTCTTACAATGAAAACAGACTTAGCATTAAAACTTCTCTACCTTTGAAACTCACATTCACTGAAACAGCATTGAAACCCACATTCAAAGAAAATGCATCTGGCCAGTGGCAGGTTAAATTTACCTTTGGACTGTTTTCAAATCATAGGCCCCTTGCACACATTTCAAAACCATGCATAAGTGCTTTGATTCACCTTCCTGATTGTATTAATTCTAATATATAATAATTGAATTGCATCCCTTGTTAATACAGCTCCACTTGTTAGAGTGTGTTTTATAGTTTTGAACATTTTTTCCAGTAAGCAATGAAACAAAACATATGAACCAATAATAACAAATTGCCCAATTCAGAACATTTCAACCATAAAATGCCACTTAAACTTCTATCATTACAATCCAGCAATATCAGTCAATATGCACAATCTCTGGAGAAGTAAAAGTCATTTGAATCATTTCGCAATAAAGAGATCTGAAACTAATGGAGAGGTTGTTGCTAGAAAACAGCTTTATATTTCAATGTTTCATCTACAAATTCAGTGCCTGCTGCCCTTACACAATAAATTGCCTATATTACATTAAAAAATGCTAAGCTTGTATATTGCAATAGGAATGGGTGGCAAGCAGAAACACTGGTTCATAGTTACTAGGCATCTCATCCAAAGGTGGACATACTCAGAACTGCAGCAATCCAGCCCCTTAAAATCCAAATCTACATGCGGTGGGAGTAGAACCTATAGCCCTCTACATCAAGATGCAAGTATACTACCTGCTGTGCTACTAAGACTATTTTAAAATTCTACACCACAATAGTGATACCATTTGCTAAACAAAACAGTTGCACATTTTATGCAGACTTAGCATGAGCAGTAGTAACCTTCTCTTCCCTTGAAGCTCACAATTTCTTGAAAATAAATTCCACCTGCTAACTCTAAATTGGGCATTTCACTCTCTCACACACACACAAACATACCTCAGCCTCTGTGAAAATATGTACAGCTGAGAGGTATGACACACACATATATCCCCGACCTCCTTAGAAAATGGATAGAACAAAAATGTTTGCATAAGTATGCATTTTCTGAGGATATGAAGTCTAAAACTCAACTTCAGTCTTATAGGTTAGTACTAAGCTAACTGCCCTTGCAAGCCATTTTAGCCTAGCCAATTATCCATTGTGAGACTCAAATCCTGCACCTTGTGTTTGCAAGGCAAACACCTTAACCATTAGGCCACCCTCCCAACCCGACGATTTGCCAGAAAAAGCACAATTTTATGAGAAACAATCTGAAAATATGAGGCAAAAATCTGGATAATTGTGAGGTATGACCCCCATACACCCCTCCCTCCCTCCCTCTTACCAAAACACACACACACACACACACACACACACACACACACACACACACACACACACACACACACACACACACACACTCCTCCCTCCCTCTTACACACACCCCTCCTTCCCATACACACACACACCCCTCCTTCCCACACACACACACACACACACACACACACACACACACACACACACACACACACACACACACACACACACATGCACACACACACCTACCTCCCTCTTACAAACACACAATGAAAAATACATATTTTTTGTACCTGGTATTCTGAGCTACAGTAATGCATCACAATTATTCTACATCTTATTATACTTTAATTTATTTACCACAAAATGGCCACCACAGGGCAACAGATCATACAGGTCCCCAAAGGCATAGCTGTCTCATCTTGTAACCAATGCTAATCCTCAGTCTGGAACCCCACAACCTCATGTTGAGAAGGAAAAAAAACAACAGGTCCATTCCCTAGTCACATGCTTCTCACCTAAGGAGCAAGCCAGGTAGGGCCATGTCCTGAGGACCAAAAAAAGGTAATGCTAAAGAAAAAAGCATTTCTTTCTACCTTTAACACTTGTAGGAAACCTTTTTCTACTTTAAATGTATCAAATGGCTTGTTAGAAAATATATCAGACATGAAACACTGACTTGACTGCAAAAGCGGTATTAGCATTAATTTATGTACTGGTACTCAGACATGCTAGTATGAAAATTAATGTCAGCACTGAACTACTAAAAGATCAGCATCTTCCAATCACATCTCCTAATATCTTGCACCAAGGACAGCTGCCCCATTCACCCCACAATAGTCGAGTTTCTGCAGTTCCCAGCATGTGATCTTTTTTCATTCAGTAAGACAGTTATTATGTGTACAAGCAGATAGGCAGGCAGAAACCTACATACTCCAGGATTTGCCTATGCATATCTTTTGACACGTAATGTAAGGATAAGCATGTATTTGTGTTAAGAAAGCTGTAAAGATAAGCATGTATTTGTCTAAGTAAGCTGTAAACACAAATACTGTGCAAAACTATATACAGTATAACTTTCTACAGAGGTTATGCAAGAATTTAGGTATATATCAGTGGCCATCAAGAGAAGGGAGCACCTCTGAGATCTTACTTTGCAAAATTCTTCGTCTACTCATCAACATCTGCTGCATTCTACCACACTATTTTTAATTACAATAGACAGTGCTTCATGGACCCACATTTGAGTATGAGTGAATGTTATATTATTGCATTCCAAGTATAAATTCAACACATCACTAAGCATGATGGTTATTATGGTCAAAGTTGGTTATTGTACTGGACTGAGGCAAATTTTATTTTTTAAACTGAAGAAAGTGATGCAACATCAATGCTGTAATGCAGTATAAGCATTAGTTCATCATGTTTTTAAATGCCTGAAGAAGCCACTACAGCAAAGAATTACTTTTATATTTACAACAGTTACTATCACAAAATGTATGCATGATAGTAAGAGTGAATCCAGCCTTATACGCATTACATAATAAGTCAAAACTTAATAATTTATTGTGTTCTTGTCAAGAGTCCTGCATCTTGTTATTTAGTTCACACAAGGAAGTATACCATTGATAGCGTATTGTTAAATGAAATGGCAGGATAATAAACCAAAAAAAGAAATTCACTGTACTTCATGGTTGGCAATAACTATTGTACTATACTGGAACAAATCTCAATTTCAAATGCTAATACATGAAACAAATGCCAAAGTTCATTTTAACCTCTAATGGGCTATAGATGTTTCTTGGTTCCAGATATGAAATCTACAGTTTAATTAAGGAATAGCACAAACATTTGACATTAGTGTCAAGTAACATGGAAACAGAGTAAACAAAAATATTACCCGAGGTTCTATGAAATACTTCCTTTTAAATTATGAACTATGCATATTATTGGAACTTAAATGCAATATACCCAAGAGCTGTTATATAAGACAACAGAGAAGCATGGCTGTATTTTTTATATTTACAACAGTTACTATCACAAAATGTATGCATGATAGTAAGAGTGAATCCAGCCTTATATACATTACATAATAAGTCAAAACTTAATAATTTATTGTGTTCTTGTCAAGAGTCCTGCATCTTGTCATTTAGTTCACACAAGGAAGTATACCATTGATAGCGTATTGTTAAATGAAATGGCAGGATAATAAACCAAAAAAAGAAATTCACTGTACTTCATGGTTGGCAATAACTATTGTACTATACTGGAACAAAGCTCAATTTCAAATGCTAATACATGAAACAAATGTCAAAGTTCATTTTAACCTCTTATGGGCTATAGATGTTTCTTGGTTCCAGATATGAAATCTACAGTTTAATTAAGGAATAGCACAAACATTTGACATTAGTGTCAAGTAACATGGAAACAGAGTAAACAAAAATATTACCCGAGATTCTATGAAATACTTCCTTTTAAATTATGAACTATGCATATTATTGGGACTTAAATGCAATATACCCAAGAGCTGTTATATAAGACAACAGAGAAGCATGGCTGTATTTTTTAAGTAATGCAACATTTTCTATGCAATCCTTCTGACACACACCCAATTCACTTACTCAACTTCTGTAATCTTGCATATCAGGCTGATTAAATGTATTGCTCTCTCTCTCTCTCTCTCTCTCAGAATATTACAAATTACAGATGCATTACAACTAAGCCGTGGTGGTACAGTGGTAGCATTGTTGCCTCACAGCAAGAGTTTTTCCTGTTTGATTCTCGGCTGGAGTGCCTTCTGTGTGGAGTCTGCATGTCCTCCCTGCGGACAACAAACAAACTGATGCTTTACAACTGCATAACTAGGCTTTTTGTAACTTCAGGCAAGGAATCTTACAGGGAGAAAATATTGTGAAATAATGTCTGCACCTGAGATTAAATTAGCATTCCTTTCACTGTATGGAACACTACAGTATGTACTGTACAAGTCAGTGAAGTACATTTTTTGAAAATCTGTACTTGCGGCAGACCTGAACAGGGGACTTGGAAGTATTTAATCAGGTACTTAATGAAATTATATTAGTTCTTTAAAACAGAACAAGTACTGTACTTTAGACTTTGGCAAATACTGTCTGACCCTCTAGCACCCAAAATGTTAGTCAGACTTGGGTCACTAGTGTTACAACTGCTACCCATGTGCTCCAGACATGCACCTGGACAATGTTGCTGCTTTACTGTCAGAAGTTCTAGCAGACTTATTGTGGCAGAACAACTGAGCAGTGCTGCTCTGTGGGAAATATACCTGGCAAGGCTAAAAAATACACACTGAATGCATAACTGATAAACTCAGATAGCAGGCATATAGTGGCCATCCAAATACTGCTGGAATGGTGAGCAAAAAACCTGGACAACCTAACTAGTTCCAGGGCAACATGATTTGCTATGGTTACTTATCACTCTAGATTGGTAGTGGTAATTCTTTGCACAGTTGCCAATATTGCCAGCAATATTATTTTTTCCTGGCCTGCATCACAAAGGATACACTTAATCTTTATTACCAAGACTTCCACACAGGAAGTAGCACTGTGCAGAAGATATCACACACATACACACACACACACACACACACACACACACACACACACACACACACACACACACACACACCTTTACCTACCTACTTCCTACATACACACAGTCTACTGTATTAAATATTCACCTTTCAATCTATATTTCCAAAATCTCTTATGCTTAATTCTTGATGTATTTATCAGCCTAACATAGGCAACCATCATGTACCTACCTCATTAAGAGGAAGAGAACTGATGTCAGTAGTCTCATTATGTTTACCATTGCAGTCAAAATGGGGAAATAGTATCCCATTAATGGATATTTAGGCCTATAGAGAGGCATATAATGCTGTTGTTCGACGGAAATGAGTCTCTGTAAGCCGTCTTGCCTGCTAACTGCTTGAAACTGCTGGAAAGTGATAGAACATCTTGCCTGCTGCTCCAATAAAGTGGCAGATACAATTCTGAAGTGCTTTTTGTGTTATTCTATATTTCTGGAAGAGATGGAGCCACTGGTGGAAAGGGGGTGTTCAGAGATGCAAGAAGTACCTCTTATCCATCTTCAAACCTTTCTTGTTCAGTTACCATTGTGGAAACAATATTGCGTTTTACTACAATGATGTACTTTTATTCCTCATGCTGCATGTATGAGTGGTGAAAATAAGTGATGGCTCAAGCTAGACTCCAACATATTTTGTGAACTCAGCAGTAAATAAAAGACCACGATCAGGCCCACTGAAAGACTTAAAGATTTTTGGGGTATTGAAAATCATTGCACTAGTTTTGCTAAGATTTACTTTGAATCCCTCTCTTTTATGTGAATAAAATGTTTGTGCCTGAGTGGCATTAGCAGAGTTACAAGACAGATGCATATTAACGATCAGCCTCTTAGATGATTATATTGTTTACATATAGTATGGTAAAACATCCCTACCTACCTACTTCTTACATCCACACACCCCTACCTATTTCACACACACACACACACACACACACACACACACACACACACACACACACACACACACACACACACACACACACACACACCTCTTACATTTTTAAACATTTAAACACACATGCATACACCTACTTCTCACTTATACCTTTGTCCGCAGTCCAAACATCTACAAATTCAAATTCCGTGCGGGAGCAGAAGATAAAGACGTAAAAAACATTGGTTTTCTGTGCCTGCGCGATGTGTGACTGGACGGAAAGGTCATTCTTAAAGAAGAACGCCCTTAAAAAAACTTTTTTTTTAATTTAAAAGAAAATAAATCTTCTGATCAGCCGGTTCCAGGTGGGGTGCAAGTGCACCCCCTTGCACCTGCCTGCTGGTGCCCTTGCTCATGGGTATGAGGCAACAATGCAGAAATATCTTGCTATTTCAGCTGTATTCCCAAAGTGACAAAGACATTGGTCCACTCTTTCTTAAATGATGTTAATCCCTGCTGTCCTAAGATGATGTTATCCCTGCTGTCCTAAGTGATGTTAATCCCTGATATCCAAAGATGGTGTTAATCACTGCTGTCCTAAGATTGCGGCCTAAATGATGTTAATCTCTCTGTAAATGCCTTGAAGGATATTTACTCCTAGATGCTGCAGAAACACCACAGAAAGAAAATAGCTGCCAACATTTTGTGCAATACTGCACAGATTCTTTGTCAACTTGACGGTGGTGACTACCTTGCAACGTATCTCATGAATACAAGTGCATGCACAGTTCAGCTGCATTACATGCCTGATGGAAGATTCAGTGGGACTTTCAGTACACATTTAAGGGACAACATATGGAAATGTAAGCCCTAAAGGTCTGACTACATCAATGTTTCCTCCTGAAGAAAGTCTGTCTTTCCCAATACAAGTAATTCAGGTGCAATATTTTGATGTTCATAGGTTCATAGATTAGTACTAGGCTAACTGCCCTTGTGGGCCATTTTAAGACTAGCCAATTACCCCATGTGAGAGTCAAACCCTGCACCTTGTGTTTGTAAGGCAGACACCTTAACCATTATGCCAACCTCTCACCCTGTTGTTGTCTCTTTTCTATGTGTGCAATTGTACAAGTTTTGATCTCTCAGTACACATTCACATCAACCTTACTTGTTTTCCATTCGGGCATTACTTTGTTGAACCACCATAAGATGGGAAGGAATAGCACATTTATGTAATGTGTGTGTATGTGTGTGTGTGCACGCGTGTGTGTGTGTGTGTGTGTGTGTGTGTGTGTGTGTGTGTGTGTGTGTGTGTGACATTGGAGACAAATTTTCTCTAGTATGTGTGGAATGGTTATACCCTGCTACTGTAGCAGACTCAATCATAAGCTAGTACAAAGGGCAGTTAGAGCAGAAGAATATGCCTACGAGCTGCTAGCTGATATGAAGTGAAAGTTCCATTTTTTTCAGTTCCTAAGACCACTATTATTCATTAATAAAATTCTAACAAAATTATAAAAAAATTGTGTACCAGTAGTGGGACCACAGTTTCAAACTTGCTTAAAATTATTTTTTATCTACTACTGTTTATTATTTGAAGTATGCTATACAGACTCATAAATTTCATGGTTTTATAAAATACTAATCTGGGATGTCAAAGCACTTCTACCTTGATGGGTTTATACTTTCATATCTTAAATATCATCATTTATTATGGCTGAACAAATAAAAGGCATCCATTCTGTTATTAGTACTTATGAGTTCTGTCACTGCAGTGAATTACTTGCCACAAGAGTTTTACCTTTCAGATTGCCCTTCACCATTTATGTGTAAATACACTTATGTTGTAAGAAAGTCCAAATATCATAATTGCTGTAAGCCAATAAATCTTTGTTCCTTTTTTGTATGTAGTGCTATGTTTATATTTAACCATTTAATTGTAAAATAATAATAATAGCAACAATAAAATGTCATCCCTTGATCTCCAGTCTGGCACGATATATAACAGATATCTAAATGATGAATATTTAGTAGCCTTATCTAATGTATAAACATAAATTACTTCAGACAGAGATATGCTTTCTGATCAGAATCTGAAGCTATAGGCAGCCCAATAATCTGCAGGTTTTAGGATTAGAGCCTTTTTTTTGTTACAGATGTGTCAGATCAGAAGTAGAAACTATACTACAGCCAACTAATAATCTGCAGGTTTTGGGTTACACATATGTTGGAAATCTTTGAAATATGTAATTGAATAAATTAAAAAAGCTAAATGAATTATTCAAAAATATATGCTGAAAAAATGTCACTCGCTGTTGGGACACAATGAATTAAAATTTGTGTTCAGTAACATTACCACTAAGTGGAAGAATTGTAAGAAAAATACTTAAATATTATTTTAACCACTTTAGCTTTTATTGTTTTTAAAGTGGTAGTACATCTGTTTGGTAGATATGTGTTACATTCCACCTGTGTGCATAGAAGAGTGATAGTAAAGCAGAAGAACTAAACAAAACCAGTACACTATTTATATAGTCAGGAAAAAGAACAGCCACAGTAACATCTACAGCTTGGAACTGTGAGAAATAGTGCTAGGTCTCGAGTGTTGTGCCTTTATCTGTAATGTTGACTTCCAACTGAGCTCAGAAAAGGCAAGTCACAGCTTGCAATGAATTACAGAAAAAACAACTGACCGAGTTAAAGTTGTTCCTTGTTGTAAAGATAGAGACTGTGTTAGGATAGCAAAGAAAACATGATGTGAAAATGAAAAAATGATGTTTTATATTTAATGTATTAGATATGGAAGCTGCAAATTATAAATGTACTTCCTGTGAGAAAGAAATGAAATTTAACACCAAATCAGTAATGCTGTTAGGTCTGGTGGTACAGCAAAGCTTGTTGACACATTTTCTTTTGTAGCTATTTACTGGAAAACAACAATTACTCAATCAAAATAGCAAACTTTTTTTCTGAAATCACTTATTTACATTGTTTGTATAATGCTATCATATAGACAGTCCACAATACACAAAGCAGCTACTGTTGTATTTTTTTTTCTGTTAAGGTCAATGACAGTTTCTAGCAGATGCTGCAGTATTTTAAATTATTACAAACATTCATTAAATGAATAAAAGGAATCTGTACAAGTTTTGTATAGTTTGTACTTCATTCATTGTTATGCCAGTACTTTGGACCTATGAAGTTTGATTTCCGTGGGAAAACTGTGGCAAAGCTGACATCTCTGATATTTTGTACTCATTCTTTTTTATCTTCTAGGGTATGTCATTTATTAATTTTCTTGATGATGTCGTATTTTAGAAGAACAGAAAAAATACTCATGGAATGCATTTACTGATATTCTACACAGCAGCAAACAGTAACTTAATGTTGTGCTGGAAGGTACACTTTAAAATCAGGAAAAAGACAACTTTCTTAAGTTCCTTCCTGACATTAGAAATTTTATTTTTATTTTATTTCCAGTTTGACTACTGGGGAAGTCCACTGGGCCCAAATCTGCCATTTACAGTGGAAGCCCGGGGAGAAAAGCTGCAAGATACATAATACAGTAAAGATACAAAAGTATAAAAGATACATTATATAGAGCAGATTACAAATATGTACATTCAATGTCAAGCATAATCAACAAAATTCATTGTGGTTGATCTTAATGGTTGTACTATACAGATTCATTTGAGCAAACACTCTTATGTTGTAAGTGCAGAACACTTTTACATACACACATTTAAAGAAAATGTGGAAACACTTTACATACACTCGTTTAAAGTGAGATTCTATACACAATATTTACAAAGTTGGAATCGAGAGATAGGTAGCTGTCGGAGATGCAGATAGCTTAGATCCACTCATTAAGAAAATAGCTATGGGAGTTATAGAGAGCTTAGGAACCTGGGAGAAAACCTCCTGGGGGCATATACTTAGAACTAGGTAGGGTGAAGGCAGGTACATTTCCATTTAGTGGACAAGTGTTTGAAAAGCTGGGTTTTGAAGTTTTCTGAGTTTGATATAGTTCTTAGAGTGGAAGGGAGTGAATTCCATTTCTTGCCTAGTGAGAAAGAGAGGAGAAGTTGGCCAGCAGGATGTTTGGGTTTGTGGATAGAAATTAAGTTTTGATGTTCAGATCTGACAGTTTTGTTAGGTGTGTAAGGGGGAAGGATATTTATTAGAGCTGGACATTTTGTAAGGTCATCTACAAGTCTGTGTGCAGTGGTGAGTTCGAGGTAGTCTAGGTAGTTTGTGAGTTCTAGCCAATTCAGAGATTGAAGGGGAAGGCAGTGATGGGTGGAATTTTTGGATTTGGTGGCAAATTTAGAGATTTTATTGCAGCAGTTTTCTAGTTTGGAGGTGATGGAGGAGGACAGGTTAGTTAGAAGAGGGGCTCCATATAATAAGGAAGGAAGAAGGTAAGTAGTGGCCAGAGTATACCTAATAGAGTTGGAGAGGAAGAGATTGTTCCTGTAAAGCATACCTAACATTTGGTGGGTTTTCTTTATATTTTGTTGAGTATGGATATCAAACTTGAGGTGTTCGTCAATAATAAAGCCTAGTAATTTAGCAGAAGGGACCACTTCTGTAGGTGAGTTGGTTTGACTAAGGACGTTGAAAGCATTTTTGTCATAGGAGTAAGTCTTTGTGGGAGGGAATAGTAGAATGTTTGATTTATTTGCATTGAGAGAGAGGTGGTTTTGGCTCATCCAATTTTCAGTAGTTGAAAAAACAGGTTGGGTTTTAGTCAGCAGTTCAGGGAGGTTTGAGGCAGAGTAGACTAAGGTTGAATCATCTGCATATTGAATGATTTTGCCATCAGGAATAGCAGTGTGAAAGTTATTTATGAAGATGTTAAAAAGCATAGGCCCAAGGATGGATCCCTGTGGTACGCCAGTTGGGGTTGGTAAGAAGGAAGAGGTGGAGTTCTTCCATTTAACTGCCTGCAATCTGTCTGACAGGTAACTAGAGAACCAGGATAAAGTGTTTGGTGAGAGATGTAGGTTTGACAGATGATAGAGAAGGTGTTTGTAGGAGGCAGTATCGAAAGCTTTAGACAGATCGCAGTAGAAATTAAGTGAATTGAGTCTCAGGCTTGATTGACAGTTTCTAGGAAAGAGAGTAGAGTGGTTATAGTGCTATGGCCTGGGCATAAGCCATGCTAGGTAGGTGTAAGAAGATAGTTATGGGTCAGGAAAGGCATAAGTTGGTGGTGGATGCACTTTTCTAGGATTTTGGAGATTGGTGAGAGCAGAACAATAGGGCGGAAGCTTGAGATGCTGGTGGTTTTGCCTCCTTTGTGAAGAGGAAGAATATAAGCTGAGCGCCAGAGTTTGGGGACGTATGATTCCTTTATAGATCTGTTAATAATGATGCTGATTGGGAGAGCTATACCATCAACAGCACATTTTAGGAAGGAGGAGGGAATATTGTCTGGCGCATTAGAGCAAGGTTTAAATTTGGACAGAAGTCTTTTTATAAAGTTAGTAGAGACAGGTTTGAGCTCGAACATAAGGGGAAGGTTATTAGGGGAGTTAGATGGAGAAGAGTGAGGGACAGGTGGATTGTTGTTGGGGAAAGTCTTGGTCAGGTCAGAAATAGTTTCTATGAAATATGAGTTAAATTCAGAGCCTAGTTCGAGGTTGGATTTACTTGGGTTAGGACAGGGGTTATTCTTGGAGCCTGGATTGAGAAGTGAGTTTACTGATTTCCAGAATTGCTTGGGGTTTTTATTGTTATTGGACTGGAGCTTAATATAGTAGCATTTTTGTCCTTAGTGATCTGTTTTGAAAGGTTACGGAGTTGTTTGTATTGGAGCAAGATATTGGGCAGTTTATTGTTTTGGTAAAGCTTCCATAATTTGTCCCTTTGATGCAATATTTGTTTTGTGTCTTTGGATAACTAAGGAGCTGTATTAGTTTTTAACTTTTTATTTCTTAGTGGGGCTAGGGAGTTTAGAGTGTCTAGGAAGACAGAGTTGAAGGAGTCTATAGCTTTGTGCAGAGGAAGTGTGTTTAGAATTTGCCATTTCATTTGTTTGAAAATATTTGAGAAAGTTGTGGGGTTGAAACTACTGAGTTTGCGAGTAAGAATGTATTGGTGCTGGTGTGGGGTAGAACTAGTTGAATGATGAATGAAAGCTGGGAGGTGGTTGCTAAAATTGTCAGGAATTGTGTCAGAGTTGGTTATTTTATTTGGATGGCAGACTAGGATGCAATCAATAGTGGATCCAGGGGGATTTGTTTTGTTGGGTCAGGTGATGGAGAAGATTACTTGCGTAAAGTTATAGAGTTTAATGGATAGGGAAGGAGAGGGACTATTGACTTTATTCCAGTCAATATTTAAATCCCCTAGAATGTAAGTTTCATAGCTAATTTCAGTTGATGCCCATAGGAGAATATCTTCGAGGGTAGAGTTATTGTCACCAGGTGAGATATATAGGGCAATGATGCAGATATTCTTTTGTTTATTTATTTTTAGTAGACCAGCTGTAAGTTCAATGTTGTTAAATTGTGGAATTGGAATTTGGACAGGAATTAAGGTAAGAAGGTTAGAGTAGACTAAGACAGTGCCACCACCTTTTTTATTTAATCGGTCATTTCTGAGAGTAGGAAATCCTGAGAGCAAGACTTCTAAGTCAGAGATAGAGGGTTTGAGCCAAGTTTCAGTGATGGCTAAGATGTCTGGTTGGTTATGACGTAACCAAGCTTGAAATTGGTGAACTTTATTGTTAAGACGGGGAGTTGATAGTAAAGATTTTAAGGGTGTTGTGGGAGGAGGAAGGAGATAAGGGGCAAGAGTTGTTAATAAGGGGACTAGGACCAGGGTTGGGATGGATGTCTCCAGCTAAGACTAGGCTGTTAAAGGAAATAACCTTTAGCCATTTAGGTTTGCAAAGTAAGAGTTTAGGTAAATCTAAGATTAGTTTAGGTGTCAGTATCTTCGCTGTGGTAAAGAAAATGTTAGGGTGGAATATGTGCAGAGGGTTAGTCTGAATAAGGGAAGAGGAGATCACATGACAATGAGAGTAAGATTGAAGGTGAAGGTGGGTTTGTATGGTAGTTATTGTTAAAAATAATATTGGACAAGCATTTGAATAATATGAGCTGGCATAGCAAAGGGGAATTAGGAATACAAAGAGGAAGCAGGCGGCATGGAGGGTGTGGAGAATTAAGGAGAGCATATCTGTGCAAAGGGAGAATGATAGGTATATATTTGGAGAAGAGGGATGACTGAAGAAGAGAGAGTTAAGAAGGAGATGGAGGTTTTCTTAGAATTATAGGAAGGAGGAGGGGGCTGTATTTGGTAGGGGGAGTGATGTCTTTAAGTGGAATGGCTGTAAGTAGGTGGAGTAAAGAGTGAAGAGCTACTATTGGATAATTAGTTTGGCTGGGTGGAGAAAGGGAAAAATAAAGGTAGGAGTGCTGGGGGTGGGTGGAATTTGGGGGCAGGGTAGGGGAGAGGAGTGAGCCTGGAGGGCAAACAGAGTGGAAAGAACTACCACGGATGCTTTACTAGCTGGAAACAATCAGTCAGAGTCAGGTTGGTGACTTACAGGTCTAATTGCTTAAAGAAGTAAATCTCACTCGAAGAAGTTTAGCTGCTTAGCGTTTCTGTCAGGACCTAAATTAGAAAATGCTAAAGGGGCTAGCAATGGGTTCCAGTTAAAGCTGTACAAGAGTAAGATTTGTAAAGGCAGGAAGGGCAGTTGTTAAGCTGAAGGTAGAGAATTATATTAGTGACCCTTGGGATGTGCAAGAATCCATAATGCAGGAGATAGGATGAAGAAGCATTAGTGGGTTACTAAACATACATTGTTGTTGAAAGAAGTCCAGGAATACAGGATTCAGAGCCCTTGCTTAGGTAGTCCACAATGGGAGACAGCCAATTACTGTGGGTCCTCAGCTGTTGTAACTTTACCAGGGCATTCTAACCTCTGCAAAACAAAGCAGGTAAAACTGAGGTATGGGTCAGAGATAAGAGAACACAGAATAAGCAAATGTAGGAGAGGACAATTCTGGCAGCATACAAGAAACTAATGTAGTTAATAGAAAGGAAGTGGAGGGCTTGTAGTAGAATAGGTTAGGATAAATAAAGTAAGAGACAAGAATTGGGAGATATGATTGAGGGAGTGTGGGTAAGAGAGTGCAGTGAGGGACTGGTGCAGGTCTTATGGGAGAGAGAATAGAAGGTAAGGTAGGGAGAGAAAAGGTGATATCAATGGCCAAGACAATAATAAAGACTGTAGATATATGAGCAGCATTGCAGTAGTCAGGCAAGGATAGGAGTCGATTACCTAGTTAAATTCTATAGTGGCAAATACAGGAATAGACAGAGAGCAATTATTATCCCCACACCTTTAAGAACAGTACATTAACAGTTTGCTAAATAATTTACAGTGCAAATAACATCAGAGAAAAATAAAAATCCTCCCCTCAACATGTATTATAACACCATTCTCAGTCCTTAGTAGTCATGTAAAACTTATTTTATCCACACCTTAGAGAACCTTTCTTTAAACAGTAGGTAAATAAGGTTCAGTATCTTAAAAACATCAGGAAATATCTCCTTTCAACAATTATTGTGTTTCCTTATGCAGTTCTTTGTATAGCAACCATGACATTCATTAAGACGCCGTACTGTTTTTACTGGCTGAAGACTAAGATTCCACAACTGTATAAAACAGGAAAAGGTATACTCCTTTATTACATTAGCGACACACTTTAACAGTGTAAGCAGGTACTTTTACACTCAACCACACTATCCCTTTGCAATCTTATTATTTGTATAAACGGCAACAAGAAAACTGAGGCAAGAAAAAAAAAAAAAAATGTCCCCATGGGGTGGCCAGCCCAACGGTCGTCTGTCTGAAACTTCGAAACAACCCCAGAGAGGCGCACAAACTTGCAAATTCTGCTTCTGCTCAGGACATGCGGCAAGAAAGAGATGAAGTTATGGGTACGGTCATGTATTTATACTGACACCACATCAGTCTCGGAGTGCCATGACGGCACGCCTAACCCTTTGGTATTCGGCCTTGGTATTCGGGCCAGCGGAGTACCCATTAGTCAGGACTGCAGCAATGGGAGACGACGAACATCAGCTATTCCCTGCGTTGTGAAAACATGAGATATCGTGTTTTCTAAATATAAGCCTTGCAGTGTATATTTAAACTAGTACACTAAAAAGCTAGTCTTTGAACAATTACCCTAGCCTACTGTGTTACAATACAGGCAGAACATTGAATGTGAGTCCTGTTTACAGCATTTTAGTGCAATAAAACGTAATTGCGATGTCAGGTATGGCAGTTAGCTAACCTAGTTTGCCAGCAAGTATGCGGATTTAGAACAGCATTTAATGTAGAACAGCAAGGAAACTTTTACAAAACAGCATTGATTTACCTGATTATGGCTATTGCACATTCACAAGGAGCATGAGGGAGCAGGATGGGGTAGAAAATGGCGTATGGCAACAAACAAGAAATTTAAAAGCCGCAAAGGCTCATGGGAGCTCCCCGGTTCTCCAAGAAGCCAGAAATCACAGGAGACAAGAGATTAGCTTAACAAGCACCATGAATACTTTACTGGCTGGAAACAATCAGTTAGAGTCGGGTTGGTGACTTACAGGTCGGACTGCTTAAAGAAGTAAATCTCACTCTAAGAAGTTTAGCTGCTTAGCATTTCTGTCAGGACCTAAATTAGAAAATGCTGAAGGGGCTAGCAATGGGTTCCAGTTAAAGCTGTACAAGAGTAAGATTTATAAAGGCAGGAAGGGCAGTTGGTAAGCTGAAGGTAGGGAATTATATCAGTGACCCTTGGGATGTGCAAGAATCCGTAATGCAGGAGGTAGGATGAAGAAGCATTAGTGAGTTACTAAACATACATTGGTTGTACAAAGTCCAGGAATACAGGATTCAGAGTCCTTGCTTAGGTAGTACATGCTGGGAGATGGCCAGTTACTGTGGGTCCTCAGCTGTTGTTCCTTTACCAAGGCTTTCTAACCTCTGCAAAGCAAAGCAGATAAAACTAAGGTATGGGTCAGAGATAAGAGAACACAGAATAAGCAACTCTAGGAGAGTACAGTTCTGGCAGCATACAAGAAACTAATGTAGTTAATAGAAAGGAAGTGGAGGCTTGTAGTAGAATAGGTTAGGATAAATAAAGTAAGAGACAAGAATTGAGAGATATGATTGAGGGAGTGTGGGTAAGAGTGAAGTGAGGGACTGGCGCAGGTCTTAAGGGAGAGAGAATAGGAGGTAATGTAGGGGTAGAAAAGGTGATATCACTAGCCAAGACAATAATAAAGATTATAGATACATGAACAGTATTGCAGTAGTCAGGCAAGGATAGGGGTTGATTCCCTGGTTACATTCTATAGTAGCAATTACAGGGATAGACAGAGGGCAAGTATTATCCCCACACCTTTAAGAACAGTACATTAACAGTTTGCTAAAAAATTTACAGTGCAAATAACATCAGAGGGGTGGGAGATTGGTATAATGGTTAAGGTGTTTACCTTACATACACAAGGTGCAGGGTTTGATTCTTACATAGGGTAATTGGCTAGACTTAAAATAGTCCACAAGGGCAGTTAGCCTAGTACTAATCTATGAACCTTTGAACCAGAGAAAAATAAAACTCCTCCCCTCAACATGTATTATAATACCATTCTTAGTCCTTAGTAGTCATGTAAAACTTTTTTTATCCACACCTTAGAGAACCTTTCTTTAAACATTAGGTAAATAAGGTTCAGTATCTTAAAAACACCAGGAAATATCTCCTTTCAACAATTATTGTGTTTCCTTATGCAGTTCTTTGTATAGCAACCATGACATTCATTAAGACGCAGTACTGTTTTTACTGGCTGAAGACTAAGATTCCACAACTGTATAAAGCAGGAAGAGGTATACTCCTCTATTACCTTAGCGACACATTTTAACAGTGTAAGCAGGTACTTTTACACTCAGCCATGCTATCCCTTTGCAATCTTACTATTTCTCTAAATGGCAACAAGAAAACAGCTTTTCCCTGCGTTGTGAAAACATGAGGTACTGTGTTTTCCAAATATAAGCCTTGCAGTGTTTATTTAATCTAGTATACTAAAAGCTAGTCTTTGCACAATTACCCTAGCTTGCTGTGTTACAATAAAGGCAGAAAAATGAATGTGAGGTCTGTTTACAGCATTTAGTGCAATAAAATGTAATTGAGATGTCAGGTCTGGCAGTTAGCTAACCTAGTTTGCCAAGTATGTGGATTCAAAACAGCATTTAATGCAGAGCAGCAAGGAAACTTTTACAAAACAGCATTGAATTACCTGATTACGGCTATTTCACATCCACGATGAGGGTTAGGGAACAGGATGGGGTAGAAAATGGCGTATGGAACCAAACAGGTAATTTAAATGCTGAAAGGGCTCATGGGAGCTCCCTGGTTCTCCAAAAAGCCAGAAATCACAGGAGACAAGAGATTAGCTTACCAAGCACCATGGATGCTTTACTGGCTGGAAACAATCAGAGTCAGGTTGGTGACTTACAGGTCTGACTGCTTAAAGAAGTAAATCTCATTCTAAGAAATTTAGCTGCTTAGCATTTCTGTCAGGACCTAAATTTGAAAATGTTGAAGGGGCTAGCAATGGGTTCCAGTTAAAGCTGTACAAGAGTAAGATTTGTAAAGGTAGGAAGGGCAGTTGGTAAGCTGAGGGTAGGGAATTATATTAGTGACCCTTGGGATGTGCAAGAATCCGTAATACACGAGGTTGGATGAAGAAGCATTAGTGAGTTACTAATCATACATTGGTTGTAAGAAGTCCAGGAATACAGAGTTCGGAGTCCTTGCTTAGGTAGTACACACTAGGAGATGACCAATTACTGTGGGTCCTCAGCTGTTGTTCCTTTACCAGGGCTTTCTAACCTATTGGTTGTAAGAAGTTCAGAAATACAGGGTTCAGAGTCCTTGCTTAGGTAGTACACACTGGGAGACGACCAATTGCTGTGGGTCCTCAGCTGTTCCTTTACCAGGGCTTTCTAACCTATTGGTTGTAAGAAGTCCAGGAATACATGGTTCAGAGTCTTTGCTTAGGTAGTACACACTGGGAGATGGCAAATTTCTGTGGGTCCTCAGCTGTCGTTCCTTTACCAGGGCTTTCTAACCTATTGGTTGTAAGAAGTCGAAGAAGTTGAAAGAAATGCACTAAACAAAGTTTGTTAAGCACCTTTTAATAATGTAATGCTCTAGTGTCATGCTAGAGAACGAATTACAGCTAACACAAAACAGCATCGGGAAATTACAAAAAGTTTTAACAACTATCATACACTTCCTGCTCCCACAGTTCTTTTTTGTCAGTAGTGCAAAATGTGTTACTGCTTTTAAAGCTATTATAGAGCTGATAACCTACATTATGACTGAATCTACATAGAGCGAATCAAACCTGATCATACATAAACCAGTGAAAGCTGAGTCGATGACTTTTCAGATTATTGGTAAATGAAATATTGAGATGATATGGAATTGTATAAGCAGGGAAAGGCAGGTGAAATAAATAAATTAAACCATTGATTCCAAGAATAAAATAGCCTAAGGATTCATTAATAGCTCAGCTACATCATGGGCAAGCTAACACTGTTTATTTTCTTACCACAATGTGCAACATTGTTTATCAGCTATACATATGCCCATGTCAATTTATGTGAGGAGAAGTACCCCCCTCCACACCTGCAGCACAGGTAATAACCGTAATAATCTACCTTGCAGCCAAATCTAAATACAGGGGGGTAAACTCATGAGTGTGCACAAGAAATCACATTAGTCGAAGCAATTGCACATACACAATTATTTACTGATAATGTACCCAGCATCAGCAGATAAATATAGAAATATATGAGCAATGGAAAGACAAGCAAAACAGAAATGGTCCAGAGAGGAGGCTACTACCAGATGTCAAGGAGAGGGTGAACACAGTGAGCTGCCCGACAAAACATTACATGGAAAGGTACACCATAAAAATGTATAAGAAAATACAGCTATTTCAAGAGAGCTTGAAATATACATGGAAGATGTGGGATATAAAAGTAATACTAGTTTGCAATAAAATTACAGAAAAAAAAAGTAATGTGACTCAGCAACATGTGCTATACCTAGCAACAAAGGGGAATGTTAGCCTTCCACACATACTATACCATGAAGGTAATTAAAATTAAAAAGATGTTTGTCTTGAAGTGGATTTGTGCAGTAACACAGTCCACACATCAGTATTACCACATTGTAGTATAAAGGTGAGGCACTGCAGATCCATAGTGCAAGTGGTCTTAAAACAAATACTTGTAAAATGTATCACATGTACAGCTGGATGGCAATAAAATACAGCAAGTAACATATCTCAAGGAAAACAAATGCTGAACTCCCACAATATAATGTGTCATACAACAGCACCCTGAAGAAGGGCTTTTGTCTGAAAGATTTGTGTTTTTTTTTAATGTGTTCTAAGAATAAACCATTGAAATCTGCCAGAGATTCCAGCTCTACATTTTTTTTGGCTCTTCATAGAACAGCCTTAGCAGGAGTAGCCTATGAAGCAATCATGTTGTAATCCCCCTACAACACATTACATATCTGTGCATAACTACAAGGAAGAAACAGATAAGTCATTATACCCATTAAGACCATGTATCTGCAGCAGTAGCATTGTTGCCTCACAGCAAGAGGTTCTCCCGTTCGATTCTCAGCTAGTGTGCGAGGAGTGCCTTCTGTGTGGAGTCTGCATGTCCTCCCCGCTGGTCGAGTGGCGTTCCGAAAGACATGCGTGAATGGGTGTGCCTTCATTGAAGGTTGGGCATCAAGCTGGCAACCCGGCACTGTGAAAATCTACTGCCAATCATTAGTGGACCAGAGTTCCACTGTGGCGACCCCTAACCAGGAAAAGCCGAAAGAAAACAACAACATCCCCTAACAGGCCATCTCAGCACTGGCTGATGAATACAGATAAAAAATCATGTTAGACAATGCCAATGTTTCCCACATACTGTACACACTCATGACAGGGCAGCTTACATTCATGGGGCTATAGCAGAAGACAGCACTAAAAGAGAAACATCCAAGGATAAAATTGAATTACTGACATGCTCTAGCCTACTGCAGTAGCAGGGCATGTCACAGGAACAGTGGGAGCTAAGGTAACTGGAATAACACATTTCTAGAGAATGGAGCAGTTGCTATATGGATAAATAAAATACACATACCTGGGTTTGAACCCTGCACACTCCCTAGTGTTTGTCTTCCCTGGTAAGGTCAGACTGCAAAATGGTCTCCTTTGAAGTAAAAATAAACCCTAGAACTCCAGCAAACCCTGGAATGTTCAAGAACTACTCTAAGGCTTACTTCTTACTATTAAGTGCTAACCTGGTGAAATTTCAAGCCCCCATACACTCGGAAAACACTGCCTATGCAGAACTGTTCACAGAAACCCTATACATGCATGTTAGGAGCTGCATAGAGGCAGCTGTACACACCAGGAGGAAGTACAGAACCAACTTGAAAAACAAGCCACCCTGGTAGAATTACAACATCAATAGCTGTATAACAGAATGAAGAAAATTATGGCAAAAATTAGGAGGTGTAGCACTCATCAGGATAAAAGCCCTAATCAAACTAAACAAACAACTTAGAGGAAAAATAAAGTCTACCAAAACTAAATTTGAGGTAAATATGGCCTCTGAGGCCAAGGACAACCACAAGGCATTCTTTAGCTATGCCTACAACCTCAAAGGCAGTACACAAGTGTGTGCTAAGCTCATTGTTAATGGACCGACCTATACTGAGCCAGAAGATATAGAAAGTCTACTGGCCAACAAATTCAGCTCCAACTTTACCCCTTTCTCCCCCTCAACCTTCCCTCAGGAAATACCATTTTTATTTATTATTTTATTTTATTTTATTTTACATTTGTTTACCGGGGAGGTCCGACTGGACAGAGCTGTTCGTTCTCCACGGAGGCACGGGGAGAAAAGCTTCAGAACAAATGTCTAACATACTATACATAAGATATTTACATGAACATTGTGGTTTAGACATACAGTTATAAAATATAGCAAATAATCAAATATAACTCCCCCTGCTATCACCAGGGAACTTGTCCTTAATGTTCTCTCTAATACCAAGAAAACTGCATCAATGGGCCCAGACAATATCCCAGGATGCCTACTAAATAGCATGAAACATAACCTATCAGGTTCTCTGGAATTCCTATTTAACTGTAGCCTCTAAAGAGGTTTTGTGCCTCATGAATTGAGAACAGCAACAGTCATCCCTCCGCACAAAGCTAGACCATCTACAGACCCTGGAAACTAGAGACCCATAAGTTTCACTAGTCTCATATGCAAAGCCATGGAAAGAATTATGGAAATGATCTATAGTGACATAGGAAATCACCAGACACTGGACCCAACCCAATGAGGTTTTGTCAAGGGCAAGTCATGGCCTACTCAACTTGGTGGATTTCTTTGAAAGGATCATCACAGCAATGGATGAGGGGAAAATGGTTCACATGCCTACCTTGACCTGGCCAAGGCATTTGACACAATACTCCAAATCATTCTGTGCTGTGCAACTTATAAACAAAGGTATGGCATCCAGGTCCAAGGAAGTCATTGTTCCACTTGTGATAAACTGAGAGGCTGCCAGCCCAGCTAGATAGAATTTTTTAAATAATTCTATGTCATTGTAAAATTGTAAATATTAATATGATCTACAGGCTTGTGTTACAGATTTGAGGAAACTGTGTTATGTGCAGAGCTTCAAGATTGTAACCATAGCGTGCCCTGCTAGAAAAAAGTAAATAATTTTAACTGTGTGTGATCTCAAGCTATGAGACAGGATGCCTGCAGCTGGAAATTCTTTCTTTTATTTTAAGACAGAGATAATTACTAGGTTTTACATCTAAAGTGTATTATATTGCTGTGATTTCCTGGCAGCTGCAGATCACAAAAAAGTTACATTTTGAGTTCTGTTAGCCTGGGAACTAAATCAGAAGTGACAAGAATGATGTAATCTGAAATGTAAGACTGTCCTACAATGTTGTTTTAAAGTATTTCCTGTGATTTCTGAGCTCTCTATTGTCATTGTGTTGAATTAATCAGTATTGTCTTGTGTTTTTATTATTTATTATTAAGTATTTTAAACCTTTTAACTGTGGCTGATTTGTATAGAGATAATTTAAGCTCTTAGAGTACTTGCATGTATTTGGTGACACTGTATAGGCCACTCCTAAATAGCCTTAACCTTGGACACACTTACTAATAGGATAATAATAACATTGCACAGTAGAATTGGACACCCTTTGGTAAAGGCCTTTATAGTAGCGGATAAGGGTGGTTGGTGGCAGTCGGTACTACTGTATAGCCTGGGCAGAAGGGGGGATAGCTGGAGAATCTTTGCCAGCCTTCCCCAGGAGTGTCTGTGGATTTGTATATAAATCAAATCTCAAGGTGTGTGTGTGTGTGTGTGTGTGTGTGTGTGTGTGTGTGTGTGTGTGTGTGTGTGTGTGTGTCAGCTACTTAGGCAGAGACATGAAGCACTGGTTCAACAGAGAGGGTGCTGGAGATTTTGACTTGACCACTCAGCTGAGATCTGAACCCTATAGCTGTACCAGTGGGGGTCTTATTGAGGATCTGCAGAGAAAGGGAGAAACCAGCCCCAGACTGACTGTGATGTCCGTGTGCTCTTAACATAAATTGTACTTTACTATCTGTGTACATGTTATTCTCCCAATGTGGATGCCCCTCACTGGTGCTAGTGGTGGGGACTGAGGATCCTTGATTACTGGGCCAATGCACAGGCATTACATATTAATTGTTTGGCAGTGGTGGGATATCCACATCAAATATTAATTATTTGATAATGGTGAGTTAGCCACATCACATACTAATTGACTTGTAGTGGTGTGGATAGTGAATTCCCGTAGCTTGTGTACAATGATCACTGAAGGTATTTTTGTACTCTAAATCAGCCATGCAGTGAACATGCAGAGCTCAGATCACAATTGTTTTATTTCTTTTGTTAGTTTAATTAGTCAGGGACAGCAGCCAAGCATGTCAGCAGAGGAGTATGGCAAGCTGACAACAAGCCAGTTGGCTGAGATGTGCCAGGTTAAAGGACTGGTGTATGGAAACCTGACTAAGGCAGTATTGATTGCAGCTTTGGTCACAGCTGCATCTGAGATTAGCAACCAGGAAGATGATCAGACTGGCCTTGGAGATGTGCAACACTCAGAGAATGGACAGCTCAACCTTTCTACAGAGGCAGAGGCAACATAAAAAGGAGATGCTGACTGTTTGCCAGAGTCATGGAGGTAATGGGGAAGGGAGTAACTGAACCCCAAAAAACAGCAAAGGTCAGTAAATTTCTTCCACAGTTTAGAGAGGGGGATAATTTTGATAGTTTCATTCATATGTTTGAGAGGGTATGTAAACAGTATGATGTTGACCAAAGGCTCTAGATACAGTTCCTGACCCCCTTACTCCATGATAAAGCTGCAGCTGTTTTGTCCAAACTGTCTGACAATGACTTTTTAATTATAATGCTGTAAAAAGTTGTTTGCTATAATTTTTTAAGCCAACACCTGAAGCTTATAGGAAAATATTTCATGAGCATAGACACAAGGCAGATGAAAGTATGTGTGAATATGTTGCTGAACTGAGCACTTACTCTCATAGGTGGGTGAGTGGATGTCAGGTCACCACTTTTGAAGGACTGGTGGATGTTCTGGTGAGGGAACAAGTCCTTAGCAAGTTGCCTGAGGACATGAGGATCCAGTTAGTTGATAGACAATGCTCTACTACAGATGAGTTGGGGAAGAAGGTAGACCTATACTTAGCAAGCAGGGCATCCCTGCACAGAAAAGGGACACCCAATGCTGCTCATGGGACTAAGGGAACCCATGGTGAGCAGCCCAGACTGCCCCAACAGAATCCGCCAGTAGCAGAGGAAGCCACTAGTTCCAGGTACACGTCCAGGACCAAGGGTTAAATGTTTTGAATGCAACCAATGGGGCCATGTGGCATATAGATGTTCACAGAGGCAAGGTGGGGAACAAAAGGTGAGAGATCCAGTAAGTGGGAATGACAAAATGCCAATAGTATGTTGTCTTGAGTGAAACTACAAGGGTATCAAACTACCATCCTGCAAATGTCCTGATTGGGAAGGATTTTGATGAGGCAGTACCAGGTGTTTATGCAGCTACCCGCACTCAGGCTTGGAGACAAGCATGTGGGTCTGGTAGCATGGGGGAGACCCAGACAGACCACACACTTGCAGCCAGGAGTGGTGAGGTGGTTACTTCAGGGAGGGAGCTACCCTGTAGCAGTGAGACTAAAGGTGAGTCACAGCTGCTTGTGGGTACTAATGGTCCCTTGGACAGAGTGACTGCAAAGGTAGAGGTTTGTAGTAGTACCCAGGCTGACAGTGAGGCACCACTGTTAGAGGATACCAGACTTCCTGTGGAAGGGGAGCTGGGAAGGGTACAAAGAGAGAGTCGAGATAGGCTCAGCTCTCAGACCCTACCTTCCAAGGCCTTAGGCAGGTAGCTAGTAAGGCACCTGATTCTCAAGGGAAGAGGGAATCTGTATAATGGGATAAAGGGTTAATGCATAGAGAGTGGACCCCTGAAGTAGGGCTAGAGGGTGAGAGAATACAGCAGTTGGTAGTGTCCAGAGACTACTGTCTGGCACTTCTAGCCATAGCCTACGATATTCCCTTTGCAGTTCATATTGGCATGAAACATACAAAGAGATGTATTATGCAGATATTTTATTGGCCTGGGATTTCCTGAGATGTAACAGGGTACTGCAAGAGACCTGTGAGCAGTGCCAAAAGGTAGGAAAGGCAGGAGATAAGGTGAAAGCTCCATTGATGCCTTTGCCTGTGATTGAGGAGCCATTTCAGAGGGTAGCTATGGATATTGTGGTACCTCTGAGTATTCCAAGTTCCACAGGGAAAAAGTATAGCCAAGTGGTAGTAGATTATGCTATATGATACCCTGAGGCAGTGGCTTTGTCCTCCATTGAAGCAGAAAAGGTAGCTAATGCTTTGTTAGAGATTTTCAGCAGGGTAGGTTTCCAAAAAAAACTGACTGACAGAGGTGCCAATTTCATGTCAGATCGGCTGGCTTGTCTGTTGAAGTACTTTGGGATGAAGCACCTAAAGACCACCTTCTACCATCCCAAGACTGATGGTCTTGTTGAGAGGTTAAACTCTACACTCAAGTTCATGCTATCAGCATTTGCAGGCCAGTTTAAGAGGGAGTGGGACAAATATTTGCCAAATCTGTTTGCTTACAGAGATGTTCCCCAGGAAGCCCCAGGTTTTTCACCCTTTGAGTTGTAAAAATAATGAGTGCGAAGGTCACTGAAAAACCAATCAGTAAAAATAAAACGAAAACCCCAGCAAAGCTAGATCTTCCACTGAGTGACCTCCCAAACCTCTTGTTATCAGATGCACATGGGACATATGCAAATGATATTTATGAACATCAGCTGTTTCAGCTAATTGGCAATTCTGAATGCCCATGACTTCTTTTGTCATTTTAAAGGACAATTTTAGGCCAATAAAGCCAAATCCCACTAGCTGTAGATATGCATATTTCAGCCTTGTTACAACCTCATCATCACAGTACAAGCAGAGTCTTTGACTAAGCATTAGAAACACAGGGCTGTTATACCCAGCTGATGTCCATTATCATTAGGGTCACTGCAAAAATATCCCAAAAAATAAACTAAAACAATGAGTGAGAAGGTCACTGAAAAACCAATCAGTAAACGCATAATAAAACTCCAGCAAAGCTAGAACTTCCACTGAGTGAAGTTCCAAACCTCTTGTATCAGAGGCACATGGGATATATGCAAATGATCCTTATGAACATCAGGTGTTTCAGCTAATTGGCAATTCTGAATGCCCATGACTTGTTTCATCATTTTAATGGATAATTTCAGCCAATTGTTGCAGGGGCATGGGGTGAGGGGGCCTCACAACTTAATTTGTGATGAGTGGGAGGGAGAGTGTGAATCTCACCAGGAGTCTGTTGTGGCATATGTCCTAAACTTCAGGACAAGGCTCAGGGAACTCATGAGCTTGGCCCAGGAGAACCTTACAGAAGCCCAACAGCAGAAAAAGGTCTGGTATGACAGGAATGCTTGAGCTAGAGGGTATGCTGTAGGGCAGCAGGTGATGATTTTCATTCCTGTCAGACACAACAAGCTGCAAGCAGCCTGGGAGAGACCCTACAATGTAGTAAGAAAGGTCAGTGATATTAACTACATGGCAGAGCTGCTAGTCAGGAGGCAGGGGCACAAATTGTACTATGTTAACATGATGAAAACTTACATTGATAGGGAGGCCCTTGTGCTGAGTATTTGCAGTGGATTGCAGGAAGAGTCTGAGGGAGATCTAGTGACTGATCTCCTCAGTGAGGCTTGGACTGACACCTCAGTGGAAGGGGTAGCAATGTCCCAGCCTCTATCTCCTACCCAGGTTTGAAAAATCTGAGCAGTGTTACAGGATTTTGGGGACATGTTCACTGGGAAACAAGGATGCACCCACCTGGTACAGCACCTGGTGGATGCAGGACCCCAAAGACCTATTAGGCAGGCCCCTTACAGGGTGCTTGAAAGAGTCAAACAGACTCTGGGGGAGGAGGTACAGAAAGTGTTGAAACCAGGGGAACTCAGGAGTCCAACAGTCCTTGGGCCTCCCCAGTGATGCTGGTGCCAAACAAGGATGGCAGCACCAGGTTCTGTGTGGACTACAGGAAATTAAATAGTCACACAGAGTCAGATGCTTACCCCATGCCAAGGACAGATGAAGCCCTAGAGCAGCAGGGTGGGGTTAAGTATCTTCCTACCATTGATCTTATCAAGGGTTACTGGCAGGTGCCCTTGATTCTCAGTGCTAGAGCGAGCTCAGCCTTTGTAACTCCTTTTGGCTTGTATGAGTTCACAAAGATGGCTTTCAGGATGAAAAAATGCCCCAGTGACTTTCCAGAGGCTGGTAGATCATATCCTAGCAGGAGCAGGAGATTTTGCCCTTGCTTACCTAGATGATATTGCCATCTACAGCCATTCATACAGCAGACTACAGAGGGCAGGGTTGACTATTAAACCAAGCAAATGTCAGGTGGGTATTGCAGAGGTCTCCTACCTGGGACATAGAGTGGAGAGTGATAGGATCAGGCCAGAACCTGCCAAAGTGGAAGCCATTCAGGAATGGCCTGCACCTGTTACCAAAAAGCAGGTGAGGGCATTCTTATGCACAGCAGGGTACAGAAAGTTTGTCCCCAGTTATACTTCCATAGCTGCTCCCCTCACAGACTTGACAAGGAAACACAGGCTAGATAAGGTAGTGTGGACCCCAGCATGTAAGCAGGCATTTCAGAAGCTTAAAGAAGCTTTGGGAGGAGCTCCTGTGTTAACCAGTCCAGATTACAACAACAAATTTGTTGTGCAGATGGATGCTTCAAACCATGGGGTGGGGGCTGTACTTAGCCAGATTTCTTCAGAGGGAGAAGAGCACCCAGTAGTTTATCTCGGTCATAGGCTCCAACCCAGGGAAAAATGTTATGCAGCTGTAGAAAAGGAATGTCTAGTCATAGTGTGGGCACTGCAGAAACTTCAGCTTTATCTGTACGGAAGGAAATTCACTCTAGTTACAGATCACAATCCCCTAACATGGTTACATCGAGCCAGCCATTAAAATGCCACATTACTAAAATGGAGCCCAGGGGTTGCAAGAATATGATATGTCAGTGCAGCACTGCAGTGGGATTAGCAATGCCAACACAGATGGGCTCTCAAGACAGGGAATGGGGTAAGGTATACCCAGATAGACTCAACCTTCTCAAGCAATGTTTCTCAAGGGACACTTGAAAAACTAGCTTCATTTCTGGGGGGGGGGGTGATAAACTGAGAGGCTGCTAGCCCAGCTAGATAGAATTTTATAAATAATTCTATGTCATTGTAAATATTAATATGATCCACAGACTTGTGTTACAAATGTAAGGAAACTGTGTTATGTGCAGAGCTTCAAGATTGTAACCACAGTGCACCCTGCTGGAAGAAAGCTGATAACTAAAGAATTTTATGACTGTGTGTGATTTCAAGCTAGGAGACAAGATATCTGCAGCTGGAAATTCTTTCTATTGTTTTAAGACATAGATAATTACTAGGTTTTAAGACATAGATAATTACTAGGTTTCACACGTAAAGTGTATTTTATTGCTGTGGTTTTCTGGCAGCTGCAAATCAAAAAGAAATGTTAAATTTTGAGTTCTGTTAGCCTGGGAACTAAATCAGAAGTGACGAGAATGATGCAATCTGAAATGACTCAGCAGTAATGTGTATTATCAGTTTAAGACTATCTCTGAGAGAAAGAGATGACATTTTGTATTTGTCTGCAGCAAGTTAACAACTTAGCAGCACTTCTCATCTATATTTGCTTACTCTCTCAGTAAGATATTTAGGTACAGTGATTTCTCTTAGAGATAGAAATAGTAAGATTAGTTTAGATGTTTTCTATAAATTAAGGATACGAATATGTATATGTATGGTTTGGTATTCGTATCTGGTATGTTGGCGTTAAACATTGAGTATTGTACAATTACAATGTTGAACTTGTATTATCTACAAGCATATTATTTCAATTTATTATAATCTATAATATAGCTGAGAATGAGGCCACTATACTCTTTTTGCCTTATTTTGTAATATATTATATGATCAGTACTTGGTTCATTATTATTCAGTTCTTTTGAACTTATGGTTATCACCCTTCAAAATATATATATATACTAGTGGTATATATTTTCTGCTTTTTTACACTATGATATGCATTCACAAATAGTGACTATGGTATTGGTCTATTACCTTGTAATATGTATGTCATATAATGGCTTACTTCCAGAGCTTTGATTTTTATCTTTAAAAATATGACTTAATATCTACACCTCTGGCATTTTTATGCCACTGGTCATATGCTTCAATCAAGAATGGAACATGCACTTTGTTACTCCAGCCACTGGGTGGTGCCGTAATATTGCTTCCAGGTAATCAGAGACTAGTATAAACGCAGGCTGCTTCCTTTCATTCAAAAAAACTTTATTGTATTCATTGATAAAGGCTGAATAGCCGAAACCGGTCTGGATTTGAAGGAATTATAAATAAATAATCATTATTTCTTCATTACTGTGTGTTCACTATCGTTTTTTGCTGGTCGTTGGTGGTTTCTATAAATTAACCAATAATTGTGGCTGAGAGATAACCAAGGCGTCTCGATATCCCATACATAAAACATTCACAAAAATATGCAAAAACGCCGTGTAACTAAAAAAACTCAGTTTATTGTCGTAGTAAAACAAAATGGTAAGCGCTTTCACTATGGCTTCATCAGACCGTTAACATTCAAAAAACTTCCTAATCACATTTATATAGGTCACATGTATAATTTAATTACATTCATCAATGACTAAAACCTATTATTTATCGGTGTATATTTGGTGTGTAGAGAGGTATTAGCACCGTTGGATACGTACATCTATAGTTTGATTACCTTAGATGTTTTCTATATTTATGTGAGACTGTCCTACAATGTTGTTTTAAAGTATTTCCTGTGATTTCTGAACTCTCTGTTGTCATTGTGCTGAATTAATCAGCATTGTCTTGTGTTTTTATTATTTATTATTAAATATTTTAAAACTTTTAATTGTGGCTGTTTTGTATAGAGATAATTTAAGCTCTTAGAGTACTTGCATGTATTTGGTGACACTGTATAGGCCACTCCTAAATAGCCTTAGCCTTGGACATACTTACCAATAGGGTAATAACATTGCACAGTGGAATTGGACACCCTTTGGTAAGGGCCTTTATAGTAGCTGATAAGGGTGGTTTGTGGCAGTTGGTACTACCGTATAGTCTGGAAAGAAGGGGGCATAGCTGGAGAATCTGTGCCAGCCTTCCCCAGAAGTGTCTGTGTATTTGTATATAAATCAAATCTCAAAGTGTGTGTGTGTGTGTGTGTGTGTCAGCTACTTGGGAAGGGAAACGAAGCACTGGTTGGACAGAGGGGGTGCCTGAGATTTTGGCTTGACCACTCAGCTGAGATCTGAACCCTATAGCTGTGCCAGTGGGGAGTCTTATTGGGGATCTGGAGAGAAAGGGAGAAAGCAGCCCCAGACTGACTATGATCTCTGTGTGCTCTTAAGGGAAATTGTACTTTATTGTCTATGTACTTGTTATCCTCATAATGTGGACGTCACTCGCTAGTGCTAGTGGTGAGGACTGAGGATCCTTGATTACTGGGCCAGTGTGCACGACTGTCACATCACTATATCTGGCATTTGTCAGACCTGTCACTGGGTACAGTGCCCTCTTTGGTATTTATCTAACCAGGCATACCTAACAAATAGAATGTCCACAGAGGTTCCTCACAAGAAGACTACAGGGTGTAGGTGTCATGTCCTATGCAGACCTTTTCAAGGTTCTATCCATGTATTATGTCTAAAACAGGCTACTGAGAGGAGATCTATGCCTGGCATACAAGGCATTGTCAGACCCCACTCTAATGGACCTCCTGCAAATCCACAAAACAAATAGCACCAGAATTTCCCATTCTGAGTCTTAAACCTTCCCAATGATATAAATAAGACCTGCTAGATTGACAGGCATGTGGGGCTTTTTTTGTGACGGTACAAGCTGGTGTGGCATACTGGCACCTCGGCCATGACAACTTGTCGTCGCATTGACTATATATTCAAGGAAGATTAATTTTACTTTAATTAAAAAATATATCTTTTTTTTTCAATTTTAAGGGTGTTCTTTTTTAAGAACGTCCTTTGCATCCAGTCACACAAATGCAGCAGATGTTTGTGATCTGTTTTTATCTTCCACTCCTGTGCGACCGGTTCTTTACATCTTTGTCTTCTGTGTGTGTATGGAATCTGAATTCCAGAACATGTTTGGACTGCAGACCATTAACAGTCCAATGAAAGGTAGGGGTGTGTGTGAGCTTGTGTGTGTGTGTGTGTGTGTGTGTGTGTGTGTGTGTGTGTGTGTGTGTAAGAGGGAGGTAGGGGTGTGTGTGTGTATGTGTGTGAAAGAGGGATGTGGGGGATTCATACCTCTCTATTCAGATTTTCGCCTCATATTTTTATTCTGTTTCTCATAAAATTGTGTTTTTCTGGCAAATCCCAAATCATTGAGGACTGAAGTCTGAAAATAATGGCAGACATTTGAGCTTCAGACTTCACATCCTTCAGAAAATTCATACTAATGCAAAACTTGTTCTATGAACTTTAAGCTTATAAGAGCAATATTTTAAAGGTGTCCCAATTTTTGGGCCTTTGTCCCGCCATTATTTGTGGCTTTGTCCAGATTTCTTGCTCTAAGAAGTTGAGAGATATGGTGGGGGGTGTAAGAGGGAGGCATGGGATGTATGTTTGTGTCATACCTCTCAACTGTATAGATTTCACAGAATGTCCAGATTTTTGCCTTATATTTTTGGTCTGTTCCTCATAAAAAAATGTCTTTTTTTGACAAATCACTGGGATGATCTAAGGATTAAAGTTACAAAATAATGACATGCATTTGAGTTTCAGACTTCATACCATTCAGAAAATGCATTTGAACACAAATCCTGTTGTTCTTGCAACTTTCTAAGTTTATAAGAACAATATTTAAAATGTACAAAATCAAGAGGCTTAGGAGCAGACCAGGACTGTTCAGCTGTACCCACATATATACACAAGTTAGTCTCGAGGCATAAAAGCCAAGAAATCCAGGTCCACACAAAAAATGCTAAAAATCCAGGTATTTATTGCATGCAATGCTAAGCGCTTTCACCTGTGTGGGCTTCTTCAAACCAAAAAGCACTCATAAAACAAAACTAATTTATATACACACTTGTAACAACAATTATTGCATCATATCCTGCAACATTAATACTTTTAAAGCAAAACAAACCTTATTGCAAGACATAAAGATATATTAATATCCAAAAAACACACTCTTGTGGAAACATACTTATAATAACATATAAATCCACATAGATCATTTAAGACTTCACTATTAACTTCCTATTTTTCAGAGTTGGTTTAATAGGGATTTTATCATTTAATGCTTTATTGTAGACTTTATTTTAAGTGTTATATGAGAATGGATTTTTTATAACGTTTTATTAAATTGTTTAATAGATGCTTTATATATATATTTCCTATATATGTAGTTTTTATAAAGTATTTATTGATTTAAAGGTCAGGCATGAGGTTGTTTTTTAGCCACCTAGATGTACTGATGCTTTAAAAGTATTAACGTTGCAGGATATGATGTCATAATTGTTGTTACAAGTGTGTATATAAATTAGTTTTGTTTTATGCGTGCTTTTTTGGTTTGAAGAGGCCCATACGGGTGAAAGCGCTTACCATTGCATGCAATAAATACTTGGATTTTTAGCATTTTTCGTGTGGACCTGGATTTTTTGGCTTTTCTGCCTCATGGAGACTAACTTGTATATATAGTATATGTGGGTACAGCTGAACAGTCCTGGTCTGCTCCTAAGCCTCTTGATTTTGTGCTTATTGAACTATTTTTGGGACAGGAGCGTTTGTTTCCTGGTCACAACTTTTGTTTGTTTATTAATATTTAAAATGTGTCCCTAGTTTTGGGCCTTTGACACCCCCCCATTATGACAGACTTTGTCCAGATTTCTTGCGCTAAGAGGTTGAGAGGTATGGTATGTGTGTGTGTGTGTGTGGGGGGGGTGTTTGTCTGTGTAAGAGTTGGTAGCATACCCCTCAACTGTCCCATTTTTTGCTGAATGTGCACATTTTTGCCCCATATTTTGTCTGTTCCTCATAAAACAGATTAAAGTTGCTAAATAATGATAGGTATTTGAGTTTTAGTCTTCATATCCTCTAGAAAAATGCATAGTAACATAAATCTTGTTATTCTAGTAATTTTCTAAAGTCATGAGAACAATATTTACAATCTGTCCATATGGCTTTGTCCAGTTTCTTGCACTAAGAGATCAAGGTGTGTGTGTGCGCGCATGTGTGTGTGTGTGTGTGTGTGTGTGTGTGTGTGTGTGTGTGTGTGTGTGTGTGTGTGTGCGTGTGTGTGTATGTGCGTGTGTGTGTGTGTGTGTGTGTGTGTGTGTGTGTGTGTGTGTGTGTGTGTGTGTGTGTGTGTGTGTGTGTGTGTGTGTGTGTGTGTGTGTGTGTGTGTGTGTGCATGCACGTATGTGCATGTCTGTGAGTGTATATCAGAGAGAAATACCCTAGTTAGGGTTAGCAGGTGGTTAGTAATTTGCTTAGGCTCAAGTCCTGTAAACTTAGCTACAAGAAACAAGACCCTGAACCCTCTACCTCAATTACCAAGCTACATTTTCAGGAGAGTTGAGTTTCAGGTGCATTTTTGAAAAAAGTTAAATTCAAGTGCATGTTAGACGAATTGTGAGCTTCAAGGGAAGAGAAGTTTACTGTTAGTCATGCTAAGTCTGTTTACAATGTGCAACTCTTTTGTTTAGCAAATGGTATTGCTGTTGTGGTAGAATATTTTAAAACAATAGTGGTAGCACAACAGGGAGCATATTTGTGTTTTGATGCAGAAGCCTGTGGGTTCTGAGTTCATCCTTCTTTGGATGAGATGCTTAGGAACTATAAATCTGTTTTCAGTTTGCCATTCATTCCCTATTGTAATATTACCAGCTTGCCATTTTTTAAATGTAACATAAGCAATGTATTCTTCAAGGGCAGCAGGCACTGAATTTGTAGCTGTAACACTGAAATATAAAGTTGTTTGCTAGCAGCAGCCTTTTCATTACTTAGAGAACTTTTTAATGTGGAATTATTCAGATGACTTTTACTTCTGAAGAGATTGTGCATACTGATTGATATTGGTGGATTTAATGACAAAAGTTTGAGTGACCTTTTATAGTTGAAATGTTCTGAATTGGGCAGTTTGTTCATATGTTTTGTTTCATTGCTTACTGGAAAAATGTTCAACTGTATTATACAAAGGATATAATTTAATTATTACATATTATAATTTATTACAATCAGAAAGGTGAACCAAAGAACTTTTGCATGGTCCTAAAAATAAGTGCAAGGGTCATATGATTTGAAAACAGCCCAAAGGTAAACTTAGTCTACCACTCGCCAGTCGTCAGATGCATTTTATTTGAATGTGGGTTTCAATACAGTTTCAATGAACTTCAGTTTCAAAGGCAGAGAAGTTTTAATACTGTCTGTTTTCATTGTGAGACTGTATTGCTTTGTTTAGCAAATGTCTATCAGTATTTGTGCTATAGAATTTGAAATAAAAGTTTTAAATTGAATCCAAATAGCTGTAATAATTGTAGAAGTAAAGCAGAAAACAGTATGCACACTGAGAGTTTTGAATAGTGTTTATGGCAACTGGAGAGAAATAGCCAACCAATGTGACACTGGAATGGCTGCATGGGGTGGGAGGGCCTCTGGGCTTGCACTCCACTGCAAAAAATCTTGTGGGTGCCCATATACATATTATATATATAGTCACCTATGGACTACTTAACATATGTTTTCCTGGTTCCTGATTTTTTTTGAAACTGTGATTTAATGATTGTAAATGAATATTGTGACAATGATTCCTCATTTCCTAGTAATAATCCACATAGCAAGTAGCCTTTTTCAAAGTAATGAGATTATTATCCAACATCATCCTTAATAATTTGCTGTGAGAAGTGACTTCAATTGCTGTATTATTAAGAGAGAAGATTTTATTTATTTATTTTTTCATGAAAGAGTATTTGGAGAAAAAAGAAGCATTTCATTTCATATACGTACCCCTACCTTTTTGTTTACAAAAAAGCACTGCAGGTATATATCCCAGAGACTACCCCTTTTCTGAAACAGGCTCCCCATCTATGTGAAGCAGAGCTCCTACCTAACCCACTTCAAGTGTAAGTTGGACAACTGGATGGGGAACAGGAAACTCACCCCTGGTTTGGCACCTATGTCTCTAATGGACGCAGGCAGCCTGTAAATGTTTCATGTCCCAGGGCTCTGCTTGTAAATATTTCATCTCCGAGCCCCTGCTTACACTTACCAAGGGCAGCAGAACTTATTAGAGATTTGGGTTGCATGACTAGGCTTAAAAAGGCCTTTGTGGTTGTTAGCCTAGTAAACATCTATGAACCTATTAATAAGGCATGCTTACAAAAGACTCATGAAAGTGGTAGCCGAAAAGTATATTTCAATGGAACAGAATCGGAGATATCAGGGTAAACAAAATGCACATACCTGGCTTTAAACTCTTGACTTTGTTCAAGGGTGCATTCACCAAAATAGGCTATTAGCAAGGCATGCTAACAGAACTTACAAAAAAACGTACATGCAAAATGCATTTCAAAGTAATAGAGTAGAATAGATGATATCAGGGGAAGCAAAATGCACACACCTGGGTTCAAAAGTCTGAATTTGTTCTAGGGTATATTCAACAGAATAGGGTATTAGTAAGACAAAAACGTGGCTACAAAATACATTTCAGGGAAACAGGATAGGTGATATCAGTAAACAAAGTGCACATCACTGGGTTCAAACTATTTACCTTTCATGTTGATATTGCATATTCATAGCCATGACTAAGATATGCCACAGGAAAAGGTGTTTAGAAGAGTTGTCAACACACATAGACATGCAAAGTTAAAATTAATGCTACAGACTGTAAAATAAACTGAAACATTTACATAAAAGTGTTGGGGAGTGAAAGCATCATCAGCTGTATGAATCCCTGAATGCTTTTAGTGAGGCATGGAATCTGTTAGATGAGCATATCAGGTTACTCCATTTTACACTTCTATGGCATTATTATCACATGATAATGACAGTTACCACTTTTCCACAAGTAAATCAATATATATTTGAACCCTTGCCTGCCTAACTCAGTCTCTTAACTTGTGTAGTAGCTACTGACACTTCAGGACTAGCTATACAACAGCTGCCAGAAAGCACACATTTGAAGGGAGTATGACAACATTATGGAAGACTGACAGATTAGCCTTGTGAAACAGACACCAATAATCAATGGATCCCAAGACTCAATAAACCTTACTGACAACTTGGAACATCACACCAGGAGTACCTTGAACCATGGAAGTTGCTACATTTCAAATAATGTCTGCTCATGCCTACATCAGAACTGCTTTCTTTTCTGCATTAAGGCTCATTCATGCAATGGTCAGCATATCAGTATGGCTAATAGCATTTTCTGTAGTTTTTGCCTCAGGACGAGAACCGATACTTACTATACCTCACCTTTGAATAGCGATACTGCTCTCTGCTAACTGCAGCTAGCAAGATGTGGAAAAAGTAAATTATGAAACTGGACATGTTTAAAAGGGACTACAAAATCAGAAGATCAAAGGCCACCACCTGTCAAATAAAGTAGAATTTCTCACATCACATATGTTCACTAAGTCATCATTAGAGGTCACCAATTGCTGTTTACACTCTAATACAACATATATCACACTGAATTTGAACTCCTGCCTGCCTAACTCATATTCTCTTGACATATACTAGCTATTGATACCACAAAGGAAGGTATACAGCACCTGTCATAAAGTACACATTTGAATAGATATCATTATCAGTGTGACTAAATGAGTATGGCCATGGTTAAAAGGTAGTACAGCACTAAAACCCTCCAACTGTGAAAGTGTCACCATCAAGTAGAATGTTTCCCATAACATTTCTTCACTAAGCCACAGAACACGTTAAACAGACGCTGTCAGACAGAATGCATTTGAAGTGAATGAATGAGCGATGCTAAAGAGAAGTACTCAGTGCATCATAAACCCCTCATACTGTATTGACAGCTGGGACATCACATCAGGAGTGCATAAAACCATCGAAGCAAATATAATTAAAATAATAACTGTATCAGTATTGCTTTCTGCCATGCATTGAGGCTAAGCTCATTGGTGAGATGGTTACCATATCAATATGGTCAAAGTAATTTTCTTCACTTTTTGATATAGGGTGTGAAACTGTCTCAGATGTGCATTAACCTGGTTACCAATCTCATCTAATACTTAGTACAATATTCACCATGACTGTAACTTAGAGGCCATCTAGGGCAGCAGTAATGCAGTAAAATATCTCTTCTTTCAGTGCAATACACGTTGCAAATTGGTAAATTATCCATAGTGCAATACTCTAAGGTCCATAGTGCAATACCCTAATATTCACAGTGCAATGCTCAAATGTCTCTTTTTGTACAAGGATCAATGTAATGTCTTAACCAAGTACCTGTGCAAAACTAAAGTCTCATGCAAGTAAGTGTTCACTTCAAAAAGTGTTAAAATGTGTTTCTAATTATGTGTAATATTAGTCTTAGCTTATCTGCATGTCAGTGATGTAATAGCTAGGTGTTATTTGTGTAAATGTCTGTGAAAACAGTCTATATGTTTTCTGCACATTGAGTCCAGAGACACGGAATTTCATTCAGTTTTTGCACTTGTGTGATTTCTGAATGACAATAAAGTTTACTTTGATTTTGACTTTGACTCTGAACTGTCATTTACTGTTTCCTAAATATGAATAGCAATACCTCTCAATGCCAATTGGCATACAGCAGTAAACACAGAAAAAGTAATTTGTTTTTGTGTTAAAACTCTTTTGTCCATGTGTGATGTGATAATACTTCAGAAGAAATGTCATGGTAACTGGTGTATATATGTCTAAGAGTCATGCAAAGTACACATTACTGGAATGGAAATCCTGATGGAGTAAGCCATCTGCTCCAGATCAATGCTGTATCAAGTGGAGACACAGAGGAACTTATACTGCATGTATATGACAAGTCACAGATGAAGGGAATACTCATAAGGGAAATCACACAGGTGATGATAGGGATTGAGCAGGATGGTGGCAGGTGACAGGAACACATATGGTAGTTGGCGACAGGAACACATGTAACACACTGGACTGTAACCTATGCATCTCAGTGTGATTTCCTCCATATCAGTGCAGTATCCAATGCTGCAAGTAAGTGTCTGTCTGTGTATGCTCATCAGTGAAAAACAACAGTTTAATGTATACCATTTGCAGAATGATCAAGGAAAAATGCAAAGGATTTTAATATGCAATTTTATATCATTTCGCAAATCTCTTACTTTCACTTGTAAAATTGAAGTCAATTGCAGACTGAAAAGAAAACATGAAACAACATCCCACCCTTATTGGCTTAGAACTATGCACAGACTGAAATGGAATGGACTCCTCACATCATTTATATGTTGAGCTATGAAAGCAGTTACAGGGAATAGAATCTCATAATCTTACATTAATTATGTAAGAGTTGCTTAATAATGCAGAGAGGTACTAAGCTCTAGTGTTTTTAACCAATGGTAAAGTTTTAGTGTATACATAAGAATTTTCTTTGTTTTCACATAGGTTGAAAACTAGGAGTAGGGTCTGCTGCTCAATGCCAAGACTCACGCAATGGATGTGTACAGAGGCAGTTATTTATGTTCATAAGCCATTAATGGCCATGTGTGTTGTGATCATCGATTTTTGTACCAGGTTAAAGACAGGAAATGGGATGATAGGACAGAGATGAAAATTGGAAGCAAGCAGAGGGTAGAGCACTAGATAAGTGATTAAGGAATCATCAGGATGGAAGTGGCACAGGACCATATCGCTCAACTTGTTCACAAGCTAATAATGTGTGTGTGTGTGTGTGTGTGTGTGTGTGTGTGTGTGTGTGTGTGTGTGTGTGTGTGTGTGTGTGTGTGTGTGTGTGTGCGTGTGTGTGTGTATTTTTCATACAGACATCATACTGTATCACAACATAACAATTTTACGTGATCAATTTTACCAATTTAGGTGCAATGCACATACACAGGTGAAATTGAGAGGTATGTATGGGATATTATTTTTTGTGGTATATGTGCCCTTTTTTCTTTTTTTGAGAGACAGAAAAATTAGGAGAAAGTCAGGGATGTCAGAGGTAGGTAAGGGTGTGAGGTTAGGTAGTAGAAGAAGACAGTTATGACTAGCAGGAATGGTAGCAGACAGAAGGGGAAGGGAGGATACCAGGTATGAGGATAGGACGGGGTACATTGAGATGCATAGTCCACCTGTTTAGGTATACCGGGGAATCACTCCTCACAATATCTCTCAACCAATTAGTGCAAGAAATCTGTACAAAGTCAAAAGTAATGGAGAGACAAGGTCCAAAATCAGGAACAACTTTTAAAAACTGCTCTTAGAAGCTTAGAATTTTGCAAGAATAACAGGTTTTGCATTACATTTTCCAAAGGATATGAAATCTGAAACCCAAATGTATGTCATAATTAGAAGTGTCAGTCACCACTGATTAGTCTTAAACCCATCCAAAAATATGAGGTTAAAATCTGGACAGTTGGGAGGAATGTTCCGCACTATAGGTGCTATCACCACGTGGTCCTGCCTCAGTAATTGCAGGCAGTGTTGGCCAGGGAAGTGCTTCAACCAGATACTGGAGCATAATTTCCATTCAACCCAAGTAGTCATTATACTTCCCATCTAGAACTCCCCCACAAGTGCTGCCAAGTCATTATGGGTGACATAATTACAGCCTGCACTGGCAACATTCCCAGTGGATACCACTGCACTAACTCCTGGGGCAGAGCTACTTGATGCAGGAGGTGCAGGTAGGGCAGGAGGAGAAGGTGTAACTCTGGAAGGCTGTGACCCAGACAAGCTGGGTGTCACTTGTAGTGGTGGTGGTGGCACTGCTGCTGCCACATGTGGGAGGATAATGGGCCAAGCCAGAGTGTTTGGTCAACGTCTCTGAAATGTTGTATATAACAGTAACAAAAGTGGAGAAAAAAATAAGAAACAGGGTGGGGGAAGAGATATAAACAAAGTAGTGAAAATGATGTTCCTAAGTAGTTTTTTTTTCTAGGTAGACTTTAGAGTAATGGAGAATAACAAGCAATACATAAGATATACATTTATTATGAGATTAATTGTTTATTTTATTTTCCAGTGTATTACTGTAAGTACTATGAAATAAACTATTTAGGCCATTAAAGCATCATAACTATACATGTACAAGTTCATGTGAATTGAACCACCATCCATCATAATTGTCACTGCCCATAAGAGTTAACATGAAGAACCACATCTTCACCTATGCAGATGATGAGATTCTGATACCACTGTATTCCCCTCTACACAGTATTACTGTTTGCTTTGTAGAATGACATTACTATCCATTTTCCTTTTTGCTGTGCAACTGCCAGTTACTACAAATGCAATAAGTGAAATTTTGGCAAATTAAGAATGTATACCAAATAGTGGACAAAGAGGGTGGTGGAAAAGACATACAAGAATGATTTTGTGGCATTGTTTCGTTAATTACCAAATACAGTAATAATGTATAAAACATTTCCATGGTAAAACATCCAAGTTTATTTTAACTTGTTCAGTATTAATGTTACAATTATCTTACTTGCAGTAGTATGACATTTATTTATTTATTTATTTATTTTATTTTATTTATTTATTTATTTGTTTATTTATTTATTTACATTTGTTGACCGGGAGTGCCCAACTGGATGTAGGTCCATTTTCAGCGGAGGTCCGGGGCGAAAAGCTCCACAGTTAAAATAAAAAATATTTTTATTTTAAACACATTTAAAAATATCCTTAATAACATCAAAGAGTTGTTCTGTGGTGGTGGGAATTGAACCCACAAGCATCATTACAGTTTCAGTGTTCATAGACTTAACAGGAGGAGACACTTTTCTGGTGATGCTAATGTCACTATGCAAAATGAACAATCTTTGTTTGCACAATCATACTAATTTCAGTATTGACTTCGAATAATGGCAGATACTGTCTTGGTGTATAACAACATCGTCAGCATTGCATTTGTTACCTGTTACTATTAAACATAGGCATGTCTTACAAATCTGACCTGTCATACCCTGGTGCTCACTCAGACACTCCGATGGCTCCCTATGGACATCATGATTTTTTTTCTATCTGGTCAAGATGTGGAGGGAAAGTCAAGAGAGTAACAAAAATTGTATGGTACCATTTGTTGATAGGGTGTACTGACAGGTAATTTATCCTCCTCACAACATCTCTGTGATCTAAAATTTGCACTACCTTCAGTTAAGCCAGTCATGAGTCTCTCCTTCCAGGATCCCTGAAAAATCATGCTTCACATCCTTCACACAAAGATGGGAACCAGGGGGAAATCACATTTGCACTTTAGATGGCCAAAAATATCTTATTATGTACTATATCAGTAACACTTTAAGGTGTGAAACATGGCAGTGCGCCTTCCACCTGTTTGCTGCTGAGATTACATGCTCATAGGTTCATAGAGTCATAGGAGGTTAATAGGCTAATTGACCTAGGGCCTTTGCAAGCATAGCCGTGTAAAAAAGCCAAGTACCCTTATTGACCACAGTTAGATGGTCGCTGTTAGCAGACCGATTTTGTGATCAGCCCCTACTAAACATGTCCATGAGGGTCATAGGTGCTACCCTGAGGTGAATGTATGATCACCCATCCACCTGTCAAGGTTGCACTTGAATAGGGTCATTGAGGAGCTCTGCTTCACATGGAGTGGAAGTTTATTCCAGAGGAGGGGCAATCTCTTTCTCCAGTATGTTCTGTTAATGCCACAGACTAGGTTGATATCCCTGGAGTGAGTTATTCTTGTCCCATTTGATTTGCAGATGTGCAGCATTTCCATTAGGGCAGGGTCAGAGACTGCTCTGTAGGCCAGGCAGAGGTCGCCTTTCGGCAGCCTGTATGATACAGAGTACAGTGACAGGGCTTTCAGTCTTTCCATGTATGTCATGTTTTGGAGGTCTTGGATTCTCTTGGTTAGAAACCTCTGTGATCTCCAGTTGATGCAGGTGTCTGGTGAAGTCCATACAGATGGGAGCATTGTCCTCATTTAGCAGTGTGATAAGGGATGAGTACAGTGGAGCTATAACCTCCCTGGTCTTGGATGCAATGCTCCTATTTATGAGATGCATAATGTAGAATGCTTTTGTTACCACTATGGACACATGGTGATCAAAGTTTAGATTGCTATCAACCTGTGTTTCCAAGTCTTGCACCACTGAGTTTGAGCTTAGAGGGGTGTATCTCTATCATAATTAGCAGGAGCTACTTCTTTGCCAAAGGGCATAATGAGGCATTTTTTTTCTGTTAAGTTTTAGTCTGTGAGTTTGGCACCAATCATTTGTCTGTGTCAACCCTTTCTGTAATACTTTAGCATCATTTTGGGACACTATGATTGCACCCAGTTTACAGTTATCTGCAAACTTCATAAGCCACAGGTCATATAACTTCATGTGGACTTCAGAGAATTAGATTCCAAACAGTAGAGGGCCTAGATCTTTGAGGTACCCTACTGGTAACTGGTCTACTGGTGGAGGTAGACTTTCCACCTTTGACAGTGTGCGTTCTGTTGGTGAACCACTTGGCTACTCATCTAGTAATGCATGGGTTAATCCCCAGCTGGGAGAGTTTGTACTCTTTTGCCCTCACCCAGGGCTTTGGTAACTTTCTCAAAGAAGTCTATTAGGTTAAATAAGCAAGAGTTTGAAGGTCACCTATGTCCTTGTGGAAAAGGTCCATGGTGATTCTTTCCATGGCCTTGCAGATAAGGCTAGTTATGCTTATGGGCTGATAATTCCCAGGGTCAGTTGATGGACCCCCTTTGTGCATGGGGGTTGCTGTTCTCCACTCTGCCAGGACAAAGCCAGTTCTCAGGCTATGGTTAAAGAGAATGTCAAGTGGCTCTGCTACGTCTTGTTTTAGATTGTTTAGTAAGCAGCCTGGGATATTATTTGATCCCATAGAGGCTGTGTTTTTGGCCTTGGAGAGTGCTTGTATGACCCGTTCTTTGGAGATTCTTGGTAGAGGACTGGTGTCAGGATACTTTGGGGTATGTCTGGTGGGGACATGGAAGTGAAGTTATTGCCAAATCTGTTGGCTAACAGGTTGGCAATTTCCTTAGGTTCAGTGTGAGTGGTACCATTCACTATAAGTTCAACACACAGCTGGGCATTCCCTTTTAGGTTTTGGACATAGCTAAAGAATGTCTTATGAGTGTCTTTAGCTAGATATGCTCATTTAGACGCTTAGCTACCCTTAGAGGACTTAGCACGATATCTGATTTGCTTGTTCAAGCTGTGGAGGGTATTCTTCCTCTGTTGAGTAAGTTCCCGCCTGTTCTTAGATATCAGTTTCTTTTGTTGGATAACTTATTTATACTTGCAGCCCACCCGGGTGGCTTGTTTTTTGGGAAGTCCTGGTTTTGTTCCATAGGTTCATAGTTTAGTACTAAACTAACTGCCCTTGTAAGCCATTTTAAGCCTAGCCAATTATCCCTTGTGAGACTCAAACCCTACACCTTGTGTTTGTAAGGCAAACACCTTAGCCATTAAGCCACCCTCCCAACCCAGTCAGGTACAGCTGAGTCAATGCATTTGTTTAAGTGGCTATATAGGGCATTTGTGTATTCTTCTGCATAGGAGTCATTGTTGGTAAGTTGGCAAGGGCTTTGAAACTTTTTATACCATCACTTGGTAGGCAATATATTGCTTTGGAGAAATTTTTCAGTTTTTTTTTACTCCTGTGGGGGTGTTAGGTTTGATATTTACTTCAAATGAGATATATTAGTGGTCTGAGCTTACCAGGGAGAGCACCACACATGGGGGAGTGCAGTGCCCCCCCCATGTGGCTGAGCACTAGGTCCAGTTCATTTGAGTCCCGTGTGGGGATGCAGACCAACTGTTCCAGGGGATTTGAATTAATAAAGTTGAGGAACTTCATAGTGATCATATTTGTGCTCAAGTAAGTCACCCAACTGATGGAAGGATAGTTGAATTCTCCCATGACAAGGTGTTTGGCTATATACTGAGTGACTGTAGCAAGTCCAGGTAGGTAGTGTGCTTCTCCTGGTTCATGGTGGAGGAACCAGTAGCTAGTGATGATGTGGAAGGATATTTTACCTATAGTTAATTGGACCAGGAGCAGCTCAAGAGAGTTGCACTGTTTCACCAGTCTCGAGGTGTATTTGGATTTAATGAAGATGGATACATCTCCACATTTGGTATTTCATGCTCGTTTTTGGGTCTGAACATGTGAAAGGCATTGTAGCCTTGTACAGCTAGGGTGCTCTCAGTGGCCTTGAACCAAGTCTCAGTGACTGCAGAGATGTTAGCATCTTCCAAGGTGAGGAGTGCTTCCAGGGAGTGCAGTTTCATGATCTTGAGTTTGTCTTTAGTGAATTTCTTCATGTCAGTGTTTTGTTGTTTGGATGTTGCTTAAAAAGGCAGTATGGGGAGGCAAGAGTCTTTGCCAGTATCCAAAAGCATTGAGGAAACAGGTGAAGGCTATCTCTGTCAAAGTAGCATGGACTGTTGACCATTTTATCCCAGGCAGACAGATACCAGATCCCCCTGGAGTGACACCGAAAGCTAAGCCAATTATTGAAATCAATAATTTTTTGTCTGTATTGTGACATCATCCTAGGTAAAGGTAGAATGCTGCTTAGGGCCAGGGACATATCTGCCTGGGACACATAATCTGAGAGTTCGATCATGTCTCTTCATATACTTCAGAGAGGCACGTCTCAAGTCATTCACACCAACATGTACTATGACAGAATCATAATGGTAACTGTTACTGAGCAACTTGAGTGCATGCATGATTTGACAGATCCTGGCACCTGACAGGCAACTGATCATGACATTCTCCTTGTTCAATCTGGTGAGAGGGACATCTGCGTGCCTCATTATTGAACCGCCTATGACCAGAACAGTAGGTTTTGAGGTGTTTTGCCTTAGGGGCTTAATTGTTGAGACACTGATATGTGTGTTGTCATGTGTGATGGATTCTGTTCATGAACCAGTATGTGTATGTTGTTTGCACTTGGGAGGTCACAGGTCTTTTGGTAAGCTCTTAGTGAGTATCTCCGTGTATGTGGGTTTATGTGTCTTAATCTTATCTTGTGTGGGAGTGGAGTTGTGTGTGTTGACAACCTGTTGTATATATTTTTTTATTGTTATGTGAAAGGACTGATTCTAATTTCATGGTATAGTTACATCTCTCACATACTGTATTTGTTTGCTTTAGGAGCAAGCAGTTGTCAGTATACATGAGGCAATAGTCACACTGCTTCAGGATGCCCATGCAATCAGGTTGGCTTGAGAAACAGTGGAAAACTGTCCATCTATTATTGTAGTAAATAGTGGAGATGGGTTATATGGACTAGGGTTTGCTTGTGAGAATAACAAAGGTGGCTATTCTGTGGAGGGCTAAGAGTTGAAGGTTGCGCTAATGACTCAGAATGTACAGCTGTGTTGCTTGCTGGGTAGCAATGTGCAGTCCTGTTGCACACAGAAAAGTAGTGGAGGTAAGCAGGGTTCCCTAGCAGATATAAAGGGAAAATTGTGTTTCTAAGCCTTCGCGTCTATACACGTCAGAGCTAAACCCCCATTGATTGGTTTGCAGCTATGTGCAAACTCAGGGCTTAAAAACAAGTGAAGTTAAACAGTTTTAACACAAACTAACCAACAGGAAAACCCCCAAAATGAGACTTTTTCAGCAATTTCCAACTCGGATGGGTCCTGGGCTACACACTTCTGGCACAAAGGTGCAGCAGGGCCTTCTTAATTTAGGATGGCTGGTTTTAGTGCTCAGTTAATACCAAACAGCCTAGATTCAGGAAATATGAATCTAGCATATGCTATGAAATACAGAAGTACAAGAAATTCATAGTGCAGAAAAAAACAGTCACAGCAGTAAAAACAGCAAAAATGAAGCAGCAATTAAGCAAAATACAATTCAAAAAGTGCAATGCAAGCTTAAAATATACAGTGAGAGTAGGTATGATATAATGTCGCAGAGAAAAGATACTTTTGGGTGTAGGAATTGTAAATATTGTTCATACATGGCCAATAGTCATAGGTTTATTCATCCAACAACAGAAAGGATTTATAAATTTACACATTATGCTGACTGCAAGACTAAACATTTAGTATATTTAGCTTTTTGCTCCAAATGTCCCTCATTTTATGTAGGCAAACTAACTATTCTTTATGTGAACATGTTAGAGAACATTTATATGCAATAAATCGAGAGGACAAGACCAATGCCTTGGCCAGACACATACATAGTTTTGATCTTACACATAGGTTTTCTTTTCTTAGGTTCATAGGTTCATACTAGGCTATCTGCCCTGGGGCAATTATAAGCCTAGCCCGATTCTGTATGGCTTACGCCACCCCTTGATTTGAGTATACTGTGCCCTTTTTAAGGTTTAGTTTACTGTGCCTCTGTCTAATAGTGACATGGGAGTAATCCCTGGGACAAACCTACAATCCCCCATCCACCTATCGAGATTCTTCTTGAAGAGATTCAGTGAGGTGCTCTGCCTCACATGAACTGGAATTCTATTCCAGAGCGAAGGGAGCCTCTGGGTTATGAACCTGTCCCTCCAGCAAGTTCTAATTATTTCTGTGCTGAGGTTCAAGTCCCTTGAGCGTGTGACTCTAAGGGATTTAGATTTACTGAGGTGGAGCATGTCCATTAATTCTGGATTTGACATAGCTTTGTATGTCAGGCATAGATCGCCTCGAAGTAGGCGGTATGCAACCGAGTAGAGCTGGAGTTTTTTAACCGAGCAGCATATGGCATCTGTTTGAGACCCTTGATCCCCTTGGTGAGATACTTTTGGGGTCTTTCTAATTGCTGCAGGTGTCGGGTAAGGTACATCCCAAAAGGGGCATTGTATTCTATGATGGGCCTGATGAGGGATGAATAAAGGGGCACGATTACCTCTCTTGATCTAGATGTGAAACCCTTCGTGATGAGGTGGGCTATGTAGAAGGTCTTTCTAACCACTTTGGCAATGTGGTTTTCAAAGGAGAGATTGCTATCAACTTGGGTCCCCAGGTCCCTAATAACTTTCTCTGTACTCAATGGGTTTCTGCCTATGTGGTAATTTGTGGGCACATTGTTTTTGCCAAAGGGTATGACTATACATTTTTTGGCATTTAGTTTTAAACCATGGCGCTGGCACCAGTTATCTGTCTCTGTGAGACCTTTTTGAAGGATGTTTGTGTCAGCTGGAGAGTCGATTATGGCGCCCAGTTTGCAGTCGTCTGCGAACTTGGTGAGCCATAGTCCTCCCACATTTGCCTGTACCTCGGAAAAGTATATACCGAACAAGAGTGGTCCCAGGACAGAACCCTGTTGGATGCCACTTGTGACTGGTTTCAAGTCTGACATGGCTCCAGCAACTCTCACTCTGTGGGTCCTGTCTTTGAGCCAATTCGCGACCCATCTTGTGACATAGGGTTTTATATTTAAGCTGGATAGCTTATCTACGATGCCTGAGTGGGGTATTGTGTCAAATGCCTTTGCAAGGTCCAGATAGGCTGTGTGGACTACCTTCCCTTCATCTATGGCTTTGGTGACTGTTTTGAAAAAGTCAACCAGGTTCAAAAGGCAGGATCTGCCCTTGACAAAGCTGAACTGGGTAGGATCTAGTGTCTGTAGGTCCCCAATGTCTTTGTTTATGAGCTCCATGATGATCCTCTCCATAGCCTTGTAGACTAAGCTAGTCAGGCTTATGGGGCGATAGTTTCCAGGGTCTGTAGAGGCTCCACCTTTGTAGAGTGGGACCACTGTTGCTGTACGCCATTCTGTGGGCACATATCCTGTAGTGAGGCTGAGATTGTATAGCTGTTTTATTTGAGGGATTAGTTCCTCTTGGAGTTCATGTAGGATGCAACCCGGGATGCCATCTGGTCCCATGGAAGCAGTGTTTTTTGCTTTGGAGAGGGCAGCCTTCATCTGATCATCAGAGATGTTTGGGAGGCAGCCCTCTGTCGGGATAGATACTTGCTCTTTTGGGGGGGGGGTGGAGAAGTTTGCACTGAACCTGTCTGCCAGGATTTTGGCGATGTCTGTGGGTTCAGTGTATTTTTTGTCATTTAGAATCAACTCAGAACAAGTCTGGGAGTTGCATCCCAGGTTCCTACCATAACTGAAAAAAGCCTTATGATTGTCTTTGGTGTCCTGTGCAATTTTTTTCTCGAAGCTGGCCTTGGAGGATTTCATGAGGGATCATAATTTTTTGCTAGTACTGGTCAGAGATGCCTTCCCTATTAGGGATTTTGTTCTATCATGTAGTAGCTTCCTCCTTCTTTTGTACAGTTTATTTATGGCAGGGGTCCACCAGACTGGACGCCTGCCTTTGGATGATTGGGTCTTGGTTTTGTTTGGGATGGCATGATCCATGCATTCCTGAAGATGTCCGTAGAATGCGTTTATATAGGATTCTGCAGTTTGGGCCGTAGTTTCTACTGGCCCTTGGGCCTTGAATGATTCCACTTCAGTTTTGAGAAGTGAGAAGTTCGCTTTTGAGAAGTTTTTCACTGTGGTTTTCTGGGCTGGGGGTGGGGTCGGGATGTGGACATCCAGTGAAATTAATTTATGGTCTGATCTTACCAATGAGGGATATACTTCTGGTGTGGAGCATAGAGTCCCCATGTTGGTAATGATCAGGTCTAGTATGTTGTCCCCTCTTGTGGGAGTGGTGACTAGTTGTTCCATAGCATTTGAGTTTATAATTTTCAGGAACCTTTGGGCTAGGGTGCTGGGGCTTGAGTAGTGCTCCCAGTCAATGTTTGGGTAGTTGAAGTCACACAATATAATGGTGTTCGGAGAGATCTTCTTGTTCTCCAATGTTTTCAGGAAAGCAGAGTGGGATTCCTGACTTTGAGAGGGTGGTCTGTAGGATGCTATAAACTGAAAAGCAGTCTTGCCCACTGTTAGTTTCACATGGATGGTCTCCGATACTTCGTGCAATGCCACTAACCTGGAGGTGTGGATATCCTTGATAAATATGGAAACTCCCCCTCCTTTTGTGGTTTGGTCCGGGTTTTGGGGCCAAAAAGCATGATATGAGGTATAGCCTGGTAGTGCTGGGGTGCTCTCTGGAGCCTTGAACCAGGTTTCTGTCACTGCACAGATATCGATGTTCTCCATACTGAGGAGAGCTTTGAGTGCGTGCATCTTGAGGTTAAGACTTCTGGCGTTAAGCAGCATTACCCTTAGTTTCTTGTTCCTTGTGCTGTCTATGGGGGTGGGTTTGACTTTTGAGCCTTGCCTAAAAAAGGCACTATGGGGTGGCAAGAGCCTTTGCCAATATCCAAAAGCCCAGTGGTGACAGGTGCAAGCTGCCCCTAGTGAAGCAACGTGGCTTGTCGAGCATGTCATCCCAGGCTGACAGACCCTGGATCCCCTTTGAATGACACCAATATTTTAGCCAATTGTTAAAATCGATCATTTTGTCTTTGTACTGTGGCATCATTCTAGGTGAGGGTAAGATGCTGCTCAAGGTCAGGGTCATACCAGCCTGGGCTACATGATCAGAGAGCTCCTCTATGTCTCTTTTCATGTAGTCCAGGGAGGTATGTCTCAGGTCATTCACACCAGCATGTACAATGACCGAGTCATATTTGTATTTGCTTTGGAGTGACCTGAGTGCTTGCGTTATGTGGCGGATCCTAGCACCCGACAGGCAGCTCACCATGACCTTCTCTTTATTCAGCCTGGTGAGCGGGATGTCAGTGTGTCTGACAATAGAGTCACCTATTACAAGAGTATCAGGTGCGTTATTCAGCCTTAAGGGCTGTGGCTGCTTAGCACACTGACTTTGTGGGCTATGTGTTGTGCGTGTTTTGTTTTGAGGTCCCGTTTGCTTGGATGTCTGCTTTGGAGGTCTCTGTTGCTTAGGTAGATTTTTATTTAGATTCTCCGAGTATGTTTTTGTGTATTTATGTGTTTGGTTTGCTGATGTGGTGGGACTATGTGATACTGGAATTGTGTTGTGTGAGGTTACCTTCTCCTCCTGACTGGTTACACCAGTTTTGAGATGAGAGAGCTCAGCCTCCAGTTTGGCTAAATAGTTGCATCTCTCACATATATTTGAACCTGTTTGGAGGAGGAGAGGGTTGTCCGTGTACATGAGACAGTTGTAACATTGCCTCAAAATTCCCAGATTCACCAGCTGGACTGGAGAGGAAACCATTGACTGACCTTTGGACATGCTAGAGTAATATAGGGAAACTGAATTTAAGATGGACCAATAGAGGACAGGGTAATCGTAGAGAGTATAAGAGTAAGTAGTGCTTATGGTTTAATAGTGCTAACTTGTAGGATTACTTAATTGGACCAGTGAAGGGCCTTAAAATGAAAATATAGTGTTTAAATTGAGAGATAGAGCAGTTCTAAGGGAAAAAGTGAAGAGCAGACTTTGTGGAGCCAGGAATAGTTTAAACCCAATTAGGCGGCGCTGCCCGCTGTTGCGCTATGCACAAAAATGCGCAAAACCGTGCAAAAGAGGATTTTAAGAGAGGAAGATGAAGGAGGTTGGAATTGACACAAAATGGCCAATAAAACTACAGTTTCAAGTCAGTAACCACTCCCACAGGGGCAGGCAGGCTGCTCAATGTTTTTCACTGCCACTGATCAACAGAGAGACTTCCCTTTAGCCCAAGAAAAAATGGCCTCCAAGAAACTTACAAACAGTTCAAGTACAGCAAGCCTGTAACTAAACTTTTTTTTTAAATCTCAGAAAAGTGTTTTAGATAATACCAACAGAAGTTATTGGTTAGGTAATGTTAAGAATAACACTGAAAAATCTGAAATGAAATGGATCATAAGGCTACAAACAGATAAGGTATGTGGGCTGAATGATAAAGATTCAGTGAAACCTTTTTTGGTTGATAAACCCCTTAGGCATGAAATCATTAAGTTTAGGGCATTGCTGTTTATTGTATATAGGATTTCAGATTGTTTACATTTTATACAGGATAATGTTTTATTCATTTTATAGATTTTTCAATGAATATACATATTATCTTAGGGAATATATATGTTTTTATATATTTGGTGTACAAGAAAACATTTTATAGAGAAGTCAGTGTATGTTTAATAGGTACATATGACTTTATGGTAGCCATGGTGATTGCCGTTTGGTGAATAGATTTATGCAAGGATTAGAGGGTTTGATTATTATTTTAGCTGTTGATTGGTTAATTGTTTATTAGTTAAATTAGTAATGTGCTATTTAATTGAATGAAAATGAAGTTGTTTTAAGTCTGAAGAAACATAATTGTTTGACATGAAAGCACTCACTGTTTAATAAAGCTTGTATCTAAGCTATGCCTGGTACCTTCCTTTTGTTTTTATATATACTTATTTTTTGTTGAACACAGTGATTGCCTTGGAATTAGTTCAGATTCACTCCAGATCTCTGTCTAAGGTCACCAGACTTGGAGAAACTCCACCAAACAACAACTGCAGATTAACTTAGTTAATCATGGAATATCTACTGCATTTACCTTAGCAGGTGTAATTCCAATGGTAAGAATGATAAAACAAATGGATCTCTTTAATTATCCCCACCAATTTTCATGCTACCACAACTTACACATTAAGGGATTTGAATCCCCGATGGTCTCTTTTATAACTTCTTGATATATCTAGTATCTACACATGCCACAGAAAAACGTTCATTGAAGTTGTCAGGCAGCACACATTTACAGGGTTTTTGCCAACAGTAAGGAAAATGCACACTGAACAATATTCAACAGACTTAAGGCATCAGGGGACAGAAACCCCCAGAATTACTTAATTCCAAATGATACATCACAGATGCAGTACAACGAAGCATATATATTGTTAGGGTGCATATAATTCTGTCAATCCGTGGTTATATCATTATTGTGTTCTGTGTGCTGCACCTTGCGTTTAAGATCACTCACATGATGAAAAAAATACAAACAAAAAATTGGTTGTATAAACCATCTGTGGTCATGTGTGTCTCAGGTGTATGTTTTTTGACCAAATAAAATAGTGAAAATGGGAGGTTATAGCAGAGAGGTTAAAGGGAAGGAAGCAGACGGTTGCATAATAAGAACATTGCCATCATGTAATTCTTACAATTCCAATGTCATTATAATAATAATGATAATAATAATAATGATGCCCATTTGTTGATCAGATAGAGCCACTAGACACACAGTTCCTTTTCAAGGGTAATCCACGAACAATTTCTGGTTAAGTGACTTGCTGAAGGCCACACAGTAGGCAAATAAGGGTTGAGAGAATCAAACCCTGTACCACAGGAAGTACAGCTCACAACATTAGCCTTCTGCATGAACTGTACTGCAAGAAATTTAACATGGAAAACCTCAATCCCTGTTTTCCTGCAAAAAACATTATGGTCAATACCAACTAAAACTTTCTATGGTTATTTGTTTAGGGCTAGAATGACCATTGGTGACAATCTGTGATGCATAGACTATGGAACACACACTTCACAATAATCACTAAACAAATGGTCAATATGTCGACCACTCTACTGTCACCATAGATAGCCGATAGCCTAGTACCAACCTATGAACCTATGAACACCTTGTGTACATGTACAAGTCGAACAGTCACAGCATTCTTCAAATTGGGCAATATACTTTTTTTAATGTTACTTTGCTATATTGACAACATTTAATACTATGTAAAATAGCTATCATATTTCTAGCATGGCATTTTGTGACATATTTTTGTCATATGTTGGTTTTAGGATCATGGGTCTTCAACAATAGATTGGTGTAACACTAGTCCTAATGAGGTGAACCAGGAAGATATTATCCTGACTATCTCTCAACACCTTCTAGGTGGTCTTCTACCCTGTTGCTCGGGTTTGTGCATGGCTTTGTGTAGGACTCAACACAATGTTTACATGATTTACTCATCACACAATTGCTTCAATTCAGAAACTGTAATTAGCTGAGAATTAAATAGCATACGCATCATACCAGGGGAGAGGCGGAGAATATAAAGGTTATGTACTTACCTCACAATAGAGGCATGCCATCTGCTTCTGTCTTCCTTAACTGATAGATCTTTGGATACAAATGGATCCAACTTCAGCCACTCTCCAGACTTTGTATCCAAGCCTCAGGCTCCTCCCCTTACCATAATTCCCCTCCTAGCACTGATTTTCCAAATATCAAGTTTGCCCACTTCCTGCAATAAGGGCAATTACACCCCCACGAAAAGAACAAACTCTGAAGATGCAGAGAGGTATTCCCAAAAAACAGATAAAAATAACATGACCAGGCTCCCAAGAGATTAGTGTAGTAGCTCTGGAACCAAGGAAGTTTGAAATTAAATCTGGTAGGGGGACGGAGGGAGGAAAGTTGAATAGTACAGAAGAAAACAGCATAGATCTATCATTATGTTAAGTACATAGTTTTCACATTCAGGGCTGTCTCTTTCCTTTGTCCTCAATTGATGGGACAGAGTCCCAACTACTCAAAACCTTGAGAGGTCTCACTGAAGGATATAGCAGAAAATGACTGGAAAAAAGGATGCTCTGGACCTAGACTGTAAATCCAGTTTGCAGTCAGATATGAAGTTATGGACATTCGGCTAAGCAGCCACTGTGCAAATGTCATCAATTTGTACTCTGGAGAAAAGAGCATATCTAAGCAATCCTACCTTTGTTTGTGATCTACTGTGGAGTGGACAGGGAAGAGAAGTTTTATTTGAATTTATATTTTATTTATCAATGTTTTTCACTGTTTGTAAGTAGGAAGAGCTAGCTTGTTAACAAGATTTACTTTGATTATTTTTTTTTGTTTTACCTTTAATTTCACTCTTGGTTGTTAGAAAGGGATAGGTTTTCGACAGGCAAGGTCTAGCCACCCCAAGGGGCCTAGACAGCTACAAATTTACACAGACTGCAGACAGGAAAATCCTGAGCATATCTAAACAATCCTACCTTGGTTTGTGATTTACTGACCTTTGCTGTTAAAAAGAAATGTGACTGAGAACAATAGTGAGCAGAAGCTACTTTGAATGCGACGTAAAGGAATTACACCTTTTGTCTGGCTTACAGAACTTGTATGGTCAGAACAACTGTACTTACTTTAGTATTTAGTTGTATACTGCTTGTGTGATTTTTTTGTCAAAAGTTGATTTAAGTTCTCTTTGAATTCTGTGGTTACTGAATTTTAATTGTTCTTTTCTTTTAAAATATTTTTATAATTATTTATATTTATTTTTAATATTTGTTTGAAGCTGAATATGGATTCCTTAAATGAGTATGTAATTAATGATTTGCTAATGCACAAATATCTTGTACAGTGTAATAAATGATATGCATATTTAAAGGTAACAGCCAATAACATGGGTGATCTGTGTTCCTTGTGGCAAAAGTTGGATGATTTGCTTACCATTGTTAGAAGTAAATCTAAACTTGATGATTGCACTTGTGCAATTGGCATGGCTTGGAGAACTGTTGTTTCATATATTAATGACTGGGCTGGTGAAATAAATAATGTTAGGCACAGAACAAATAGAACACATTTAGGAAATGATGCATCTATTGTCTGCAAAGATCATTCAACCCCTTTGAAACACGTTGATGCCCCTGACAACTTTGGAATTCTGGATGCAAGTATTCAGCAATCTGAGAATTTGGTTGTTTAAAAGGAAACAAAAAAGAAAGAAAGGAAGAAGTTCACGACAAATAACAAGGAAGAAAAAGAAACTGATTAATGACTGTAAAGGAAAGAAAATGCATACTAAAAAGGACACTACTTTGTTATGTAACACACAGATTACAGGAAATGATAATATTTCACTATCAGAAAACCTTCAGTCTACAGAAATAGACATAATTTTTCCAAAAGAGAAGGTAGAATAAAGAGGCAAGGGGCAGGTAAAAAGGAAGAAATCAAAATTCAATGTGGAAGGACTGAAGAAAATTCTGTAAGCAAACAGAAAAGAAAAACAAGTGTTGACTACATGGCTCAAGCTCTGGATTTACAATACCAGGTGGATGACAATTTAATACACAATGAAAAAGTGGGATTATTAAGACTAACGGTGATGAAGATCTATCCTTCGTAACAATTGATAAAGCAGATATTACTGTATTAAAAGCCGAAGATTCATCAGAGCTAGCCAGCAAAGATATTCTTGCAATTGGAGATTCAGTTATTAGAGGAACTGATACTTATATTTGCAGAGAAGATAATGAACATCGAAGAGTGTTATGCTTGCCAGGAGCACAAATAGAAGATGAGAGACAAGCCTTGGGACATCTTAATGTAAGGAAGTGCAGATCCATTTTTATTCATGTCGGTACAAATGATGTCATCAGCAAGGATTCTCTGACTGCTAGTAGGGAACTGACAGCCCTCTTAGATACTGGTATTAGGATGTATTTTTCACAAATCACCTATATAAAGGATAATCAGGTCACTGTGAATTAAATTTTTTTTGATAAATACCTACATGGAAAAAATGTCCTGTTTTAAAAAATTAAAATGTGTAGAGCATCCAAACCTATTTTTGGGCAAACATGTTCAGACAGGATAGTGTACATTAATCAAGATCAGGGAAGAGAATTTTTGCAGCAGATATTTTGCAATGTTTGACAAACATTAGGCAGGATTTTTGCCAGACTGAAAATTTAACAATTCTCAGATAGCAACATTTGATGCATCTCTGATGGTTGTTAATGCTAGGAGCATTAATAATAAAGTTTTTTTTACTGGAAAATGTGCTACGTTCTCACAAGATTGATGTTGTTATTGTTTGTAAAACATGGTTAAAGAACAATGATTGGAAACCAGTTCTGTCAGGTTATAAATATTTTTACTGTAACAGACATTCTAACAAAAATCAGGTAGAAGTGTTATGATAGGGATTAAAGATAGTTATGAGAACTGTGATTATTACATGTTCAATGTTGACACCAATACTATGGACTGTGTAACTGTGACTATAAAGACAACCCTGAAACATATAACAATTGTTGGAGTGTAGAGACCACAAAAGTCAAGTGCAGATGACCTAGAGGAATTCATACATTTCTTGCATGAAACACAGGAGCAAAGAATAATGTTAGCTGAGGACTTAAATTTACCAGAAACATACTGGAATAGTATTGAATCAACAGCATTAGTAAGGAAATTATTCACAATATATATTCAGGAACAATTGCTTCAGATTGTAAAAAAAACTACCAGGGACAGAACATACTAGACATTGTTTGCATTCCTAAAGAAATTACTGCTACTTCAAGTCAAGTTTTACCACCATTGATGTGCAGGGATCATGGAATTATAAAGGTTAATTTGTTGATAGATAATTCTGCCAAACTGAAATCTAAATAAATGCACAGAAGGTTAATTACAGATTATATGGAATCAAAACAGTCACAACAGTAACAGCCACGACAGCAAACCAAACACATAATCACACAAAAACATACTCGGAGGCTCTAAATAAAGATCTGCCTAAGCAGCAGAGACCTCCAAAGCAGACACCTAAGCAACCGCTACCCCAAAACAAAACACGTGCAACACATATCTCACAAAGCCAGTGTGCCAAACAGTCACAGCCCTTAAGACTAAACAACACACCTGATACACTTGTAATAGGTTACTCTATCATCAGGCACACTGACGTCCCGCTCACCAGGCTGAACAAGGAGAGGGTCACGGTGAGCAGCCTGTCGGGCGCTAGGATCTGCCACATAACACAAGAACTCAGGTCACTCCAAGGCAAGTACAAATATGACTCAGTCATTGTCCATGCTGGTGTGAATGACCTGAGATGTACCTCCCTAGACTCCATGAAAAGAGACGTAAAGGAGCTCTCTGAGCATGTAGCCCAGGCCGGTATGACCCTGACCTTGAGTAGCATCTTACCCTCACCAAGAATGATGCCACAATATGAAGACAAGATGATCAATTTCAACAATTGGCTTAAGTACTGGTGTCATTTAAAGGGGATCCAATGCCTGTCAGCTTGGGATGATATGCTTGACAAGCCACGATGCTTCGCTAGGGACGGCTTGCACCTGTCACCCCTGGGCTTTCGGATATTGGCAAAGGCTCTTGCTACACCCATAGTGCCTTTTTAGGCAAGGCTCAAAAGACAAACCCACCTCCATAGGTATCACAAGGGATAAGAAACTAAGAGTAATGCTACTCAACGCCAGAAGTCTAAACCTCAAGATGCACACACTCGAAACTCTCCTTAACATGGAGAACATTGATATCTGTGCAGTAACAGAAACCTGGTTCAGGGCTCCCGAGAGCACCCCAGCACTACCAGGTTATACCTCATACCATGCTTTTCGCCCCAAAACTTGGACCGAACCACAAAGGAGGGAGTATCGATATTCATCAAAGATACCCACACCTCCAGGTTGGTGGCAAAGCACGAAGCATCAGAGACTATCCATGTGCAACTAACAGTGGGTAAAACTGCCTTCCAGTTTATAGCCTGCTACAGACCACCCTCCCAAACCCAGGAACCCCACTTGGCCTTTCTGAGAACACTGGAAAATATGAAAGTCTCTCCAAACACCATTATATTGGGCGACTTCAACTACCCAAACATAGACTGGGAGCATTACTCTAGCTCCAACACCCTAGCCCAAAGGTTCCTAGAATTTATAAACTCATATGCTATGGAACAACTTGTTACCACTCCCACAAGAGGGGAAAACATACTGGACCTGATCATCACCAACATGGGGACTCTATGCTCCAGACCAGAAGTGTATCCCTCACTGGTAAGATCAGACCATAAACTAATCTCACTGGATATTCACATCCCGACCCCACCCCCTGCCCAGAAAACCACAGTGAAAGACTTCTCTAAAGCAAATTTCACACTCCTCAAAACCAAGGTGGAATCCTTCAAAGCCCCCGGGCCTGTGGAAAATACGGCCCAGACCGCAGAATCCTTTATAAACGCATTCTATGAACACCTTCAGGAATGCATGGATCATGCGATCCCAAATAAAACCAAGACCCAATCCTCCAAAGGCAGACGTCCTGTCTGGTGGACCCCAGCCATAAACAAACTAAACAATAGAAGGAGGAAGCTACTAAATGATAGAGCAAAATCCCAAAAAGGGAAGGCATCACTGATCAGTATTAGCAAAAAACTACGGGCACTCATAAAATTGTCTAAGGCCAGCTTCGAGAGAAAAATTGCAAAGGACACTAAGGATAATCACAAGGCTTTCTTTAGTTATGTTAGGAACCTGGGTGGTAATTCCCAGATATGCTCAGAATTAGTCCAAAATGACAAAAAATACACTGAACCCACAGACATTGCCAACATCCTAGCTGACAGGTTCAGCACAAACTTCCCTCGCCCCCTCCCCACCAAAAGGGCAAATATCTATCCCAGCAGAGTGCTGCCCCCCTGACATCTCAGATGCTCAGGTAAGAGCTGCCCTCTCCAAAGCAAAAAACACAGCATCAATGGGACTAGACGGTGTCTCAGGCTGCATCCTACATGAACTCCAAGAAGAGCTAAACCCAAACATAAAACTACTGTTTAATCTCAGCCTTACTACAGGATATGTGCCCAAAGAGTGGCGTACAGCAACAGTGGTCCCTCTCCATAAAGGTGGTGCCTCAATGGATCCTGGAAACTATTGCCCCATAAGCCTGACTAGCTTGGTCTGCAAAGCTATGGAAAGGATCATCATGGACCTCATAAATAAAGATATTGGGGACCTACAGACACTGGATCCTACCCAGTTCGGCTTTGTTAAGGGCAGATCCTGCCTCTTAAACCTGGTTGATTTCTTTGAAACAGTCACCAAGGCCATTAATGAGGGGAAGGTGGTCCACACAGCCTACCTGGACCTCGCAAAAGCCTTCGATACAATACCCCACTCGGACATTATAGATAAGCTCACCAGCTTAAATATAAACCCCTATGTCACTAGATGGATTGCAAACTGGCTCAAGGACAGAACCCACATGGTTGGAATTGCTGGAGCCATGTTAGACTCCAAACCAGTTACAAGTGGTGTCCCACAAGGCTCAGTCCTGGGACCTCTCTTGTTCGGTATATATTTCTCGGAGGTACAGGCCAACACGGAAGGACTGTGGCTGACCAAGTTCGCAGATGACTGCAAACTGGGCACCATAATCGACTCTCCAGTGGACACAAGCATCCTCCAAAAGAGCCTCATAAAAATAGACAACTGGTGCCAGAGCCATGGCCTCAAGCTAAATGCCAAAAAGTGTATAGTCATCCCCTTTGGCAAAAACAAAGTGTCCACAAATTACCACATAGGTGGTAATCCATTAAGTACAGAAGAAGTAATTAGGGACCTGGGGACCCAAGTTGATAGCAATCTCTCATTTGACAACCACGTGGCCAAAGTGGTTAGAAAAACATTTCATATAGCCCACCTAATCATGAAGGGATTCACATCTAGATCAGGGGACGTCATCGTGCCTCTTTACTCATCCCTCATCAGGCCCATAATTGAGTACAACGCCACTTTTGGGATGTACCTTACCAGACACCTGCAGCAACTGGAAAAACCCCAAAAGTACCTCACCAAGAGGATCAAAGGGCTCAAACAGATGCCATATGCTGCCCGGTTAAAGAAACTCCAGCTCTACTCAGTGGCATACCGCCTGTTCAGAGGCAATCTGTGCCTGACGTATAAAGCCATTTCCAAACCGGAATTAATGGACATGCTTCACCTCAGAAAATCCAAATCCCATCGAGCTACGCGCTCGAGAGACTTGAACCTCAGCACTGAAATAAATAGGACATGCTGGAGGGACAGATTCATAACCCAGAGGCTCCCTTCACTCTGGAATAAAATCCCAGTCCAGGTTAGGCAGAGTCCCTCATTGACTCTCTTCAAGAGGAATCTTGATGAGTGGATGGGAGATCGTAGGTTTACCCCGGGTATCACTTCTGTGTCACTGTTAGACAGAGGCACAGTATACTAACCTCAAAAAAGGGCATAGCAAAATAAATTTAAAATGGGTGTCGAAAGCCAAACACATTCTGGCTAGGCTTATAAATGCCCTAGGGTAGATAGCCTAGTATGAACCTATGAACCTATGAACTATGTAAAACTAAATGGAGTGAGGTGTTGAGTGGAAAAAATGCAGATGGAATGTGGAAAGTTTTGAAAGAGAAATTGAGTGCAAAAAATCTAAAAAAATGTTTAACATCATGATCTAGGCATACAACATCAGGGGGATATATTTCCATAAGAACAAAATATCTGATTAAGGTGAGAGAAAAGAATATAAGAAATACAAGAGAGGTCAAACTACAACTTTGAAAACTGAAATAAACAAGCTGGACAAAGATTGAGCATAGTGTGAGACAAGATCAAGAACAATTTGAAGAAAATTTACATAAAGATATTTGAGCATAATAAGAAACCTTTTTTATAGATACATAAGATGTGGGATCGCTGAGGTGTGATAAACTATACTTTGCCCCAGTAGCTCTCTTTTTTTTTTTCCTGGTCATTAGTGCAAATTCTAATCAAAGAGCTATTCCACAGTGGTACAGCGGTAGTGTTAACTCACAGCAACAGGTTCTCCCGTTCGATTCTCGGCTTTGCTTGGGAGTGCCTTCTGTGTGGAGTCTACATGTCCTCCTCGCGGTTGGGTAGCATTCAAAAGACATGCGTGCGTAAATGGGTGTGCCTTCGTTGAAGGTTGGGCGTCGAGCTGGCACCTCGGCGTTTCTTAAAAATCTACTGCCAATCATTAGCGGACCGGAGTTCCACTGTGGCGACCCCTTACTGGGAAAAAGCCGAAAGACAAACAACAACAACAGTGCAAATTCTAATCAAAGTTAATATTAAAGTACTGCTGTGCACACTCACAAAGCAGGTCTGTAATGTATCTTACTGATCCACTAGAGGGCAGCAGTAAACCAAGGACCAGACTCTCGTCTGTAGTAGAATTAAGTGCTGAAAGCTGTAACTGCTTAACTTTGTTAAAACCACAACTGTGTCCCTACTTTATAGCATAACTACTCAGGATCCACATTATTACCTGTTAGAGTACCCAAAACCCCTCTGATAAATCAAAGTATAGTACATTTGGCTTACTGAGTACTCTCGGTATATGCTAACTCTCCTATAGTGACAGTCAGTCTATCATTAACTGTTAGCCTTCCTCTAAACCCTACTTCCAGCTGCTCTCATTGTTAGGTGCTGTAGATCAGCTTGTGTCAGTGTGGTTCTAACTTTGTAACTGAAAGACATTTAAATTTACCACTTACCTTTTTGGCACCCATTACTTCAGTCCTGGAGGGTTCAGCCCGCTCCACTCGCCCTCTCTAACCCTCGGGCTCACGCCGCTCCCCTATCCTGCCTCTAATTCCCACTTGGCCCCACTACCTCTGGATTGATACTATTCCAACCACACCCTCTGCTCCACCCCACACCATCTCCGCCACTCACATTCACTCCGGTCATTTTACATCATCCAATACTCATACATTCCCATGCACTCCATCTCTCCATTTCTTAGCCACACCTCCACCTGCAACTACTTCTCTCTTAAATAGCCTTGGATATCTTACAACTAAGTCTGGTCTGCCTTCTCACAATCCTATATAACTTCACAAACTATCAATCTCTCATCATTGCAAAACTTAGTAGCCCAACACAACACTATGCATTCCCACACACAGACACCGTACCTTACTATAATGTTTTTCCACAAATTTTCAATAACAACATTACAAATTACTATAAAATGAAATATACATGCATTCATTCCATCTCAAAAGAAGCACAACACTTTTCCATGCTCATCTCCAAACTCAATCATCTGTTCCACAGTACCCATGCCAGACTTATCACATGTGGGGACATCCACCCCAACCCTGGCCCAAACCCACTCTGTCCAACACAAACCACAAAACAACCATCTGGCCATACTGCCCTCATTACTTTCCTCTCTGGTCAAACATCTAACAAACATGATAATATCCACCTCTTGGTGGAATATCAAAAACAAAATACCTGAACTCCAGGCCACATTAGCACACTAGTCTCCCGATATAGTTGCTATTACAGAAACCTGGCTAAATAAAAACATACCTGACTCTGATTTTGTCCCAGCCAGCTACAGCAATATTAGGCAGGACAGACCCCTTCACAAAGGTGGTGGAACTGCCATACTGTATTAGACCAACTTAACACCACTAAAAATTCCCAACACCTACCCCTTCCTCAATAACTGGGAAATAGTTATCTCACAACTCCAACTAAAGTCCAAACAAGCATCGCTATCATTGCCATCCATGTCCCACCTGGTAACACCCCTGCTAGCATTGAAGATTTCTTATATTGGTGCTCATCCATGTATTCTCAAGAAACCCTCAATCTTGGTGACTTTAACCTAGATTGGTACACCTGTACATCAGACACACCAGCTAATCTAATAAATCTCCATGGCTACCAATTGCTAGTACAAATTCCCACCAGACATGATAAAAACTCTAAAAAGGAATCTATCTTAGATTGGGCCCTAACTAATTACCCCACTATGTACCCTCACACATGCAGTCTCCAAGACAGCCTAAGCAACCACTACCTGATATACCTACTACACAGTAGAAACAACCAATGCAAAACCATTACCTATAGATCCACACAAAACACAAAAAATGTCTCCCCTGATGTCCTCAAAACTTTAATCTACAACTGTGACTGGACCATAGCCTACTTCAACAATATGTTTTTACAGCAGCTAGACACTGTTGCTCCACTGTGCAAGGTTAAGGCAATAACCACTCAGAACCCCTGGCTCAGCAAAGAAACCAAACAAATTCTCAAGTCTAGGGATACTGTCTGGTTCTATTACCAAAGAACCAAGGATATACATAGCCTTACTAATTATCGAGAGCTGCATAACTGTGCAAAAAACACATTAGGCAGGACAAAAAAAATCATACTATACTACTTTGCAAACTAAATACCAACATACCCCCCCCACCAAATTTTGGAAAAGTGTAAACCAGTTACTAAAACCTACCCAAACAGCTACCCCCAAACCGACCACCCCTGATACCAAAGTAGCCATTGCTACACAATTTAACTCCCACTTTGTGAACTCTATTCTATCCCTAGTTTCACATAATTCCAACCTCTCTATCACACTCGGAACAAATAATACTAATACAAGCTTTACCCTCAAAACAGTGCCCACCATCATCATCAAACGCATGTTCTCCAAACTAAAAGCCTCATCAACTGCAACTGACCAAGTCCATAGCTACTTTTTAAAACTCACAGCAGATGCTATTGCTGTTCTAATCTCCACCCTCATAAATAGATCTGTTGCCAAAAACTATGTTCCCAAACTCTGGAAAATATCCCATGTCACTCCAATGCACAAAGGAGGGACCTCTACAGACCTTAATAACTTCAGACCCATTACAATACTCTCCACCTTGGCCAAAATCTTAGAAAAATGTGTTCACCCCCAGGTACTTAAATACCTTCTAGATAATATCTTGTCCCCCACACAACATGGATTTAGACCTGCCAATAGCACCACCACAGCCCTCCTCTGCTTCACAGACACAATCAAGCAACTTAAAAACAAATGCCTAGAGGTATCAACTCTTTTTTTGGACATGTCCAAAGCATTCGATACAGTATCCCACCAAATCCTGCTAAATAAAGTAAACCAATATCACCTATCAGACTCTACTCTAACCTGGTTCCATAGTTACTTAACTGACAGGTAGAAGGCCATGAAATGGGAAAATTCTCTCTCTCCTCTGTTATCCATAACTATTGAAGTCCCACAGGTGTCTATATTAGGACCCCTACTTTTCACAGTATTCACAAACAACCTCAACACCTCTACACTGCATGCATCTGTCATACAGTATGCAGATGATACTATCCTAATCTGTGCAGCACAAACAATGCCCTCTGTCCTGCAAGTAACACAATCAGCATTCTCTGATGTAGAAAATGACCTTACCAAAGCCCAGCTTATTCTCAATCCTAAGACAACACAACTAATGATTTTTAGCAGTCCTAATAGAAACACATATAACAGCCAATTCACCATCTACTCTATAAACTTTACTTCAATCACTCCAGTGACACAGGCTAAGCTACTAGGTGTAACCATAGACTGTCATCTAAAATTTGATATTCATCTCAATTTAACTATAAAGAAGTACATGCTAAACTGGGATCACTTTATCGTATTAAGCCATTTCTCACCAACAATATAAGATCTGCTATTGCTCAGTCCCAACTTGTATCCACCCTACTCTATGCATCCCCAATCCTAACTAATCTCAATCAAACTGACCTTAACAAAATGGAGGTGTGCTATAATAGAATTACTCGCTTTGCTGTGAATAGCCAGGTCTATATCAGAACATCAAAGTATTAAAACTTTGAATGTTCTGATATTGAACACTAGTCAGCGAACGCTAAGAATAGCGAAGCTGCAGAATAGTGAATTCTTTCCTCTGGAAAGAATTCAGTTGGCCATTTCTGTGGCTTCACTATTCTTAGCTCTGTGGTAGAAAGTTATGGGTTGGGTTCAGGTAAGTGTGCGATTGTTTGTATGTTAGGGTTAGGGGCGAGTTAAGTGAGTTAGGGTTAGGGCGCGGGTTAGGCATGTGTGCGATAGTGACAGACTTTACGGTTAGGGGCGGTTTAAGTGAGTTAGGGTTAGGGCCCGGGTTAGGTGAGTGTGCGATAGTGACAGATCTTAGGGTTAGGGTTTGGGTTAAGGTAAGTGGGCAGATAGTAGTGTATGTTTAGTTTAGTGTAGCGTTAGATGTAGGAATTTAAGTGCATGTGTGTGTGGTTGCTGTTTGATGTGCTTGTGTGTATGTGTTTCAGAGTAGCAAATTTTTTCCATTGGAAAAAATTTGCTGTTCTGAATGTTTTCATGTTTAGATGTTTTGGGGCCAATGAAATAGCGTTCGCTATTTTTATCTTTCGATAACGTGATATAAATGCGAATAGCCCATACAGATCCCATCATTGTTGTCCTCTTCACCAGCTGCACTGGCTTGAACTGCCCAACCTACTAACTTGCAATCAGCTCTACCTCTGTCATTCCATTTACTACTTTCCCAACAAGTGTCCTGCCATCAAAAACTTAGTACAACAGCACTCAGCCACCAGGCTGCTATGATCTTCAATCACACTATTACTAGAAGTCACCAGTACCAATAACAGTTTTGGTGACTCACTGCCCAGTAGTATAGTGGCTAAAAAAATGGAACACTCTTCCCACTGACATGCAAATATCCAACTCTAAAGCTTCCTTTAAAAAACCTCATCAGGCAATATCTGACACAAAACTGGCTTTGCTATGACTGCTCCCCCAGCTAGACCATACAGACTAGGAAAATTCATTACCCCTCACTCACTTGACTAATTTCTCATTTCTCTCACACATACAGACTTATTTTCTGCCACAGCACACAACTGTTATTTTTAATGCTAAAATTAGTACTTTTATTGTCAAGATATGTACTTGTACTACCGTTGTACTATTCACAACTGATTGCTATATATTTGTGTACTGACTCATACTACTAATGAATGTATTATTTTCCTGTACTATACTGATTTTATACATCTGTATTCTGTTTGCATTGTTGTATTGTGAAAGTATTCTATCCTAATGTACCTGTATTTGTCACTTTTTGTGCAGCTTTTCTCCCCGGGCCTCTGCTGAAAAAGGGTCATTGGCCCAGTCAGACATCCGCTGTCAACAAATGTAAAGTAAATAAATATATAATAAATAAGATGTGGAAGGAGTAAAGATACACAAATTTATAAACTGTGTGCAGATTCTAAAATATATTCTCATACACAACAGATTATAAATATATTTACAAAATGTTATGCACAACAGTTTGACCCCACAAAAGGGGTGATAAGTTGACCTAATGACATCCAGGTAACCCCAGATACTGGAATCAAATTAGATTATATTGAAAAAGAACTGCGCAAACTGGATCCAAACAAAGCACAGGGAGGAGACAGAATTAGTAACAATGACCTGAGACCACTTCAGCAGGATCTTATGGTTTCATTATATCTATTATTTACTATGTCATATAAATATGGGGAGATTCCTCAAGATTGAAGACATGCACTTATTAAACCTGTCTTTAAGGGAATGGGGAGTAGGACTAACTCAGAGTCATACAGACCCTTAAATCTACTTTCATGTTGTGGAAAAATAATGGAGAAGGTAATATTGGATACGTTATTGTCAGAACTGGGTAGGTTGGGACCTGAATGCATATATCAGCATGCATATGTTGAAAATGGATCTACTTGAGAAAAACAAAAGCTGAAAATGCTGACAATGAGAAGACCGACACCGGAAGGCTGACAATGTAAATAATCGACAGTCCGGAATCCCGCCGATGAAAACACTGACATGCGAAACAAGCGCGACTGTGTAAGTATGCAATAGTAATGGACTTTAGGGTTAGGGTGTGGGTAAGGTAAGTGTGCATTAGTGACAGACTTTAGGGTTAGTGTGCAGGTAAGGTAAGTGTGCGTTAGTGATGGACTTTAGGGTTAGGGTGCGGGTAAGGTAAGTGTGCGATAGTGACGGACTTTAGGGTTAGGGTGTGAGTAAGGTAAGTGTGCGATAATGACGGACTTTAGGTTTAGGGTGTGGGTAAGGTAAGTGTGTGATAGTGATGGACCTTAGGGTTAAGGTGCGGGTAAGGTAAGTGTGTGATAATGACGGACCTTAGGGTTAGGGTTTGTATTAAGGTTAGTGCATAGGTAGCTGTGTATGTAAGGTTTAGTGCAGGTGTGTAAGGTTTTTGGTGTGCTTGTGCTGTGTGTGTGATTTTTGGAAACTGATTTGTTTTGTTTTGTTGACTGTTGGGATTGTGGTTTGTCGGGCATGTGAACTTTCGTGTTTTTCAACTGTTGGTGTTGTGGTGTCATTGATTTCGTTGTCTGTGTTTTCGCTTGTCGGTGTTTTGAGGTAGATCCGTTAAAAATAGATCTATTACCACCTGTAACATAATGTTCTATAACAATATAATAAAAGCTATGAATGAAAAATTGTGCTGTGGTGTAATTTATATAGATTTAACTTCAGCATTTGACACAGTCATACACAAAACATTGATCAGTAAATTAGTACAACTAGGTATTGATGTACTCTTGATAAGATGGATAGTTGCATGGCTTACAAATAGGACATGGCAAGTATCATACAGCAACAGAAGGAGAGATGGGGTACTAATGGAGAGATGAAAACTCAGCAAGCAAAAGAGACTAGTAGTGCTGAAGTTGAATTCATTTTCAGGTCTTGTGAGCTCCTTCATGAAGTGGACCCTGTTTTTTTACAAAATCTCACCAAGGCGATACTGATATATAGACTGTATTTATATAGCATATACCATGGACACAAGTAAGTCAAAAACAAAAAAAAAAGATAGCTGGGTGCACAAGTCCCAGAATAAAAAAGTGCCCAATCCTGGTAGGCACACTGGTGTCAGGACTAGAAAAAATGACAGTGTAGAATCCTCAAAATCCAGAAACATTCCTACAATGGGGCCAGGCCAGGCCCAAGGGGAGGATGGTACCCCTGTTGTAGAAAGAAGTAGCAGTCCACAAAACTCACAAAACTGATAGGCCAAAGAAGAGCCATAAAGATTATAGACTGGACTATTAAGGATAAGAAAGAAATTATGTAGTGTTACTATTATGCAAAAAGCCCAGAATTACCAGACAGAGGATATACAAAGAGATTAAGAGATAAATTAGAGGAAAAAAAATACTTTTACAGGAAAAACTGTCAGAAGCTTCAAATGAAAATTTGCGTTCATTAATACAACAGATTTTTGAAAAACAGCTTATAGATCAAGAAACTTTGATCTGTTTGGAAAAAGAAAAATACACAAACAAAACTAAGTAAAATCAAAAAAGAGGAAAAGTAAAATCCACCAAACTGTTTAATGTAAGCGCTTTCGTGCACTGAATAAGTGCACTTCTTCAGACAAACATTTCACAAAATGACAAACTTTATATAGTATAAATGGGCACCAATTAAGAAAATTAATTAATTAAATAATTAAACAATTAAACCTGCCCTCGAATTTAAAAACACATACACAGTTGAATAAACTGGTATGCATCACATAAAAAGCTCTACATATTCAACACACATATAACATTTAACACTTTTCTCTTATTGTGTTCATTGAATAATATAATAATAATAATGAATAATACAAATACATACATTAATATAATCATACTTTTGAGTAAATATATTGTATGTGTATGAATATAAATATAAGTATACCCACCAAACCATTATTGTAAAATTTATGTATAATCATACATTAGAAATGAAATATAAAGCCATTGTTTAACGTTCTAAAGCTCTCAATCTAAGCAAACATTTAATGGAACAAGCATCATTAAGTCCGGGATAAACATATGCATTGGTTTGTAACTGCCACAAAAAAAAAAAAAATTAAAAACAACGCATTTATGAACATATATACAGTATTACTAAAGGTATTCATACTAATGCATTAGCGAGACACGTAGCTGAATTTAGCTCATATGGTTTTGAATTTATAGTAGTCCAAAGTGTTCCAAGGAACCCAAGAGGGGGACCGTGGCACCTCAAACTAGAAGAACAAGAACTTTTGTTCTTATTCAATGAACACAATAAGAGAAAAGTGTTAAATGTTATATGTGTGTTGAATATGTAGAGCTTTTTATTTGATGCATACCAGTTTATTAAACTGTGTATGTGTTTTTAAATTCGAGGGCAGGTTTAATTGTTTAATTATTTAATTATTTAATTAATTAATTAATTTTCTTAATTGGAGCCCATTTATACTATATAAAGTTTGTCATTTTGTGAAATGTTTGTCTGAAGAAGTGTACTTATTTAGTGCACAAAAGCGCTTACATTAAACAGTTTGGAGGATTTTACTTTTCCTCTTTTTTGATTTTACTCTGTTTGGAAAAAGAACCATCTGAGTAAGTGCGAAAATGTAAACACCAAAACCTAGACATTTTTGAAAAGTATAAAAAAGAAATATGACATGGAAAAGAAAGACAGACTTGATATGATGCAATATTTATGTAAAGGAGAAAGCCAAGTTAATTAATATAGAGAAAGTAGTCACAAAGATATTCAAAGAGAAATACAGGCAAAGGCATCCAGATATGAAAAATTTCAAAATAAAAAAAATAATATCACAAAGATGGAATGTGGAAAAGAAGATTAGTAAAGCAGAAGTTAAAGAAACAGAAAATGAAGTTATGGAGTGTCTGTGGAGTGAAGGATTTAATGTCGAAAGTCTATCACAGACTACATCACAGCATGATGGAGTGAATCCCCAAAGTAAGGAGAAACAGGAAGATCAGGAGACATGTGAAGAAGAAATATGGACATGGGAAAGAAAACTAGATTTAATATGGTGTAATATTTATGCTAAGGACAAAGCAAAACTAATCAATACAAAAAGAGCAGCACCAAAGATATTAGAAGAGAAATCCAGGCAAAGCAATCTGGATATGGAAAACTTTACAATACAAAATAAGAAGGCAAAGAGGAAAGTAGAAAAGGAGATCAGTAATGGAGAAGTTAAAGAAATAGAAATTGAGGTTATGGAGCACCTGCAAAGTGAAGGATTCAGTGTAGAAAATCTAATGCAGAAAGCATCACAACCAGATAGAGCAATGGATAGCCAAATTAAGGGGAAACCAGTGGAACAGGAAGCAATTGGTCAGGTGCCATATCAAGATATTTTGAAGCCTTCCACAGGAAACCAGTATAAACGTTCACTTAAAGCTAGACAGCAAGGAAGGAACAGGAGTCTGCAGAAACTCTGATGCAGTCAATGTTGAGGAGTGTTAGGGCAGTGAGTTCTCATATGACAATGCAACAGATGGGACAGGATGAAATTGAAGATAAGGTGCACAGGAAGATGCTATAGTACTTTCTATAGAATGCCTGCAGGAAGTGGAAAATAAAGGATGGGCCCTCAGTCTGGAAGAAAATGAACTAAGGGAAGAGTTGCTTGATTTAATGGACATAGATAGATATATTAAAATCAATGAAATAAATAGACTGGAGAAGGTCAATAAAACCCCAAAAGTCAGAAGTCTGATAAAACAGATGAACACAATAATTAGGACTATACTTAGAGATCCATGCGATATAACAGAAGTAGACAGGATATGTTACTGTGCAGCTAAATTAATAACTGATAAAGTTCTACCACAAGAGCACAGGGTAGTGAGGCAAAGGAAGGGTATAAATTGAATACCATTATGGAAGTATCGAATAGAGAAAAATATAAAGCAATTAAGACAAGAAGTGTCACTGTAGAAGACTATAAAAGAGGGAATAGATCAACAAAAATACTAAGAAAGATAGATGCGATAAAAGCAGTGCACAGCATTAGAACAGACCAGGATCTATCATGTACTATCACAAATAGTAAAATAAAAATTTCAGCACAGGTGGAAAAACTTAGAAGATACACAGATAAATATAAAGGAAAATACAAAATAGGCAATTTAGTGATGACACAAAAAGTATTATAGAGAACTGGGAAACAAGACAAAAGGAATTGAAAGACTGCCAAAAAAAGAAGAAATAGATGCATTTTGGAGTATCTATGAAGATCCTGTGGAACAAAACAAAGATGCTAAATGGATAAAATAAGTAAAAGAAAGAATAAGAAGTTTAAAGGTACAGGATATGACATGGGATGAAGTAACAACCAGAGAGATTGAAACAAAGTTAATAAAAGCCTCTAATTGGAAAGCCCCAGGGCCAGATGCAGTGCCTAACTTTTGTTTAAAATTATTAACATCTTTGCATGAAGACCTAGCCATGAGTAAGAACTATTTATATGCGCACTCTGAACAGACACCAGTCTGGCTAACAACAGGTAAAACAATGCTCCTACTTTAGAATGAACCTGCAAGCTACCTCAAAAATTATAGACTAATAACTTGTCTTCTGACTAAATATAAACTATACACAGGAATTGATGCTGACAGTGTTTATAGTCATTTAGAAGAAAACTCAGTTATGGCAGTAGAACAAAAGGGCAATAAAAGAAAGTCATATGGAACAAAGGATCGTTTGTTGTTAAATACAGTCATAGTGGAAAACTGTAAAAAGGGGAAAAATCTAAGTATGGCATGGATTGACTACAAAAAAACATTTGATAGTATCCCACATTCATAAACAAAAGAGTGCTTAAAAATGTTTAAGATACATCCTGCACTGATTGACTATATTACAGTGACCATGAAACAATGGCAGACCACTTTGCAATTAAACCATGATAAATGACAAATTATTATCCCAGGCATAAAAATTCAAAGGGGGATATTCCAGGGTGACTCTCTGTCACCATTGCTGTTCTGCCTTGTCCTTAACCCATTAAGCTGTTTACTTAACAGCTTAGGCCATGGCTATAATTTGGCTCCTAGAAAACAACAAAGTCTAAAGACTTCTCATCTTCTGCTTGACAATGATTTAAAACTGTATAGCTCATCAGATGAGGAACTGAAAGTACAGCTGCAGGTTGTCAAAACTTTGTCAGATGATATTAGAATGTCATTTGGCCTTGATAAATGTGCAAAAGCAACCTTTAAAGCAGGAAAATTGCAGCACTAGGAAAACATCAGTTTAGGACAAGAATGTGATATAAAAGAACTTGAGGAAGAGGGAGTGTATAAGTACTTGGGAAATGATGAAGGATCAGAAATAAAACGTGTGCAAATGCAAGTAAAATTGAGTAAGGAATATTTTAGAAGACTTGAATTAATCCTGGAAACAGCATTGACATCTAGGAACAAAATCCAAGCTATAAACCAATTTGTTCTTCCTGTCCTAACTTACAGTTTTGGAGTGATTGATTGGCCCCAAAACATGTTGGATAGATTAGACATTAAAACAAGAAGAATGCTTCATGCTCACCAAATGATCTATAAAAATCAATGCATACCAAGATTCCCTGTTCCCAAGGAGGGATGGGCCTCCTTGAAATTAATTACATGTACAGATATGCAATCATGGGACTCCACACATGTCTGCTGACCTCACGAGACCCAAATGTAGTGAAAGTTTTGAAACATGAGAAGAATAAATCCAACATAACTACACTGCTTAACCTAGCAGAATAATACCGGCATCAAGCAGGAATGGAAATCAAACCAGAAGTAGATAAAAATCAGGCAGCAACTGAATGTGCCAAAAAACAAAAGAAAGAATATAAGGTGAAGGATCAGATGAAAAGGGAAGAAATGTGGAAAATGCATAAATATAGTTGCAAGTATAGAAAACTTCTGGAAGATCCTCATGTTGACCAGGAATGAATGCAGGAATGGTTAAGGAGAGGTGAATTCAAACCAAAAGATGAAAGGTTAATATTGGTGGCTCAAGAAAGTGGGCTATGTAAACACTGGTTTACAAAGTCCATTGAACATATGGGAGAAACAGACAAATGTAGGTTTTGCAAAACCGAACTGGAAACAGTTGCACACCTCACTGCTGGTTGTGACATATTAATGGTAGAAGGACAGTATACTGAAAGCCAAAATAATGTGGTGAGACTGTTGCACTGTGGATTGTGCAAACATTATGGTTTTGAAGTTCATAGGTTCATAGGTGGGTACTAGGCTATCTGCCCAAAGGCATTTATAAGCATAGCCAGAATGTGTTGGCTTTCGCCGCCCCCTTAGATTAGTTCCCTGTGCCTCTGTCCAGCACAGCCACTGAAGTGATCACCGAGGTAAACTTTCTGTTTCCCATCCACTCATCAAGGTTTCTTTTGAAGAGCATTAGCGAGGAGCTCTGCCTAATGTAGATTGGGATCTTGTTCCAAAGCATGGGTAGTCTCTGGGACAGGAATCTATCCCTCCAGCATGCCCTATTTAATATTGTGGTGAGGTTTAGATCCCTAGAGCGTGTGGCTTGAGGGGATAAGGTTTTCTTTAGGTGGAGCATGTCCATAAATTCTGGGTTGGACATGGCCTTGTATGTCAGGCAGAGATCATCTCTGAGTAGGCGGTATGCAATCGAGTACAACTGGAGTTTCTTCAGTCGAGCTGCATAGGGCATCTGTTTGAGGCCATTGATCCTCTTGGTGAGGTACTTCTGTGGTCTTTCCAGCTGTTGTAGGTGTCTTGTAAGGTACATCCCAAATGGGGCGTTGTACTCTAAGATGGGTCTGATGAGTGATGAGTAGAGCGGCACAATGCCCTCTTTTGATCTGGATGCGAACCCTTTTGTGATTAAGTGGGCCACATAGAAGGATTTTCTAACCACTTTGGCAATGTGATTATCAAAGGTGAGATTACTATCTACTTGGGTCTCCAGATCCCTTATTACATCTTCCGTATTTAGGGGACTACCACCTACGTGGTAGTTTATGGGTACTTTGTTTTTTCCAAAGGGGGTGACTATGCACTTTTTGGCATTTAGCTTGAGGCCATCATTTTGACACCAGGTATCCGTCTCAGTGAGACCCTTTTGGAAGATATCTGTGTCAGCTGGAGAGTCAATTATAGCCCCTAGTTTGCAGTCGTCTGTGAACTTGGTCAGCCATAGTCCTCCTGTGCTTGCCAGTACCTCTGAGAAGTATACGCCGAACAGGAGGGGTCCTAGGACTGAGCCCTGGGGAACACCAATTGTAACTGGTTTAGAGATGGACCTAGCTCCTGCAACTCTCACCATGTGGGTTCTGTCCATGAGCCAGTTGGCAACCCATCTTGTGACATAAGAGTTTTGTTCAGGCTAGTGAGCTTGTCTATAATACCAAAATGGGGAATGGTGTTGAAGGCCTTAGCGAGGTCTAGGTAGGCTGTGTGTACCACTTTTCCCCTCATCTATAGCCTTGGCAACTGTCTCAAGGAAGTCCACCAGGTTTAGGAGACATGATCTGCCCTTAAAAAAGCCAAACTGGGTAGAGTTTGTTAAGGGCAATGTCTCTGTTAATGAGTTCCATGATGATGCACTCCATAACCTTGCAGACCAAGCTAGTCAGGCTTATAGCACCCCGAGAGCACCCCAGCACTACCAGGTTATACCTCATACCATGCTTTTCGGCCCCAAAACTTGGACCAAACCACAAAAGGAGGGGGAGTATTAATATTCAGCAAAGATACCCACACCTCCAGGTTGGTGGCAAAGCACGAAGCATCAGAGACTATCCATGTGCAACTAACAGTGGGTAAAACTGCCTTCCAGTTTATAGCCTGCTACAGACCACCCTCCCAAACCCAGGAACCCCACTCGGCCTTCCTGAGAACACTAGAAAATATGAAGGTCTCTCCAAACACCATTATATTGGGCGACTTCAACTACCCAAACATAGACTGGGAGCATTACTCTAGCTCCAACACCCTAGCCCAAAGGTTCCTAGAATTTATAAACTCAAATGCTATGAAACAACTTGTTGCCACTCCCACAAGAGGGAAAAACATACTGGACCTGATCATCAACAACATGGGGACTCTATGCTCCAGACCAGAAGTGTATCCCTCACTGGTAAGATCAGACCATAAACTAATCTCACTGGATATTCACATGCCGATCCCACCCCCTGCCCAGAAAACCACAGAGAAAAACTTCTCTAAAGCAAATTTCACACTCCTCAAAACTGAGGGGGAATCCTTCAAAGCCCCCGGGCCTGTGGAAAATATGGCCCAGACTGCAGGATCCTTTATAAACGCATTCTATGAACACCTTCAGGAATGCATGGATCATGCGATCCCAAATAAAACCAAGACCCAATCCTCCAAAGGCAGACGTCCTGTCTGGTGGACCCCAGCCATAAACAAACTATACAATAGAAGGAGGAAGCTACTAAATGATAGAGCAAAATCCCAAAAAGGGAAGGCATCACTGATCAGTATTAGCAAAAAACTACGGGCACACATAAAATTGTCTAAGGCCAGCTTCGAGAGAAAAAGTGTACAGGACACTAAGGATAATCACAAGGCTTTCTTTAGTTATGTTAGGAACCTGGGTGGTAATTCCCAGATATGCTCAGAATTAGTTCAAAATGACAAAAATACACCGAACCCACAGACATTGCCAACATCCTAGCTGACAGGTTCAGCGCAAACTTCCTCTCCCACCAAAGGGCAAATATCTATCCCAGCAGAGTGCTGCCCCTGACATCTCAGATGCTCAGGTAAGAGCCGCCTCTCCAAAGCAAAAACACAGCATCAATGGGACCAGGCGGTGTCCCGGCTGCGTCCTAAATGAACTCCAAGAAGAGCTAAACCCAAACATAAAACTACTGTTCAATCTCAGCCTTACTACAGGATATGTGCCCAAAGAGTGGCGTACAGCAACAGTGGTCCCTCTCCATAAAGGTGGTGCCTCAACAGATCCTGGAAACTATCGCCCCATAAGCCTGACTAGCTTGGTCTGCAAAGCTATGGAAAGGATCATCATGGACCTCATAAATAAAGATATTGGGGACCTACAAACACTGGATCCTACCCAGTTGGGCTTTGTTAAGGGCAGATCCTGCCTCTTAAACCTAGTTGATTTCTTTGAAACAGTCACCAAGGCCATTGACAAGGGGAAGGTGGTCCACACAGCCTACCTGGACCTTGCAAAAGCCTTCGATACAATACCCCACTCGGTCAATATAGATAAGCTCACCAGCTTAAATATAAACCCCTATGTCACTAGATGGATTGCAAATTGGCTCAAGGACAGAACCCACATGGTTAGAATTGCTGGAGCCATGTCAGACTCCAAACCAGTTACAAGTGGTGTCCCACAAGGCTCAGTCCTGGGACCTCTCTTGTTTGGTATATATTTCTCGGAGGTACAGGCCAACACAGAAGGACTGTGGCTGACCAAGTTCGCAAATGACTGCAAACTGGGCGCCATAATTGACTCTCCAGCCGACACAAGTATCCTACAAAAGGGCCTCATAGAAACAGACAACTTGTGCCAGTGCCATGGCCTCAAACTAAATGCCAAAAAGTGTATAGTCATCCCCTTTGGGAAAAACAAAGTGCCCACAAATTACCACATAGGTGGTAATCCATTAAGTACAGAAGAAGTAATTAGGGACCTGGGGACCCAAGTTGATAGCAATCTCTCATTTGACAACCACGTGGCCAAAGTGGTTAGAAAAACATTTTATATAGCCCACCTAATCATGAAGGGATTCACATCTAGATCAGGGGACGTCATCGTGCCTCTTTACTCATCCCTCATCAGGCCCATAATTGAGTACAATGCCCCTTTTGGGATGTACCTTACCAGTCACCTGCAGCAACTGGAAAGACGCCAAAAGTACCTCACCAAGAGGATCAAAGGGCTCAAACAGATGCCATATGCTGCCCGGTTAAAGAAACTCCAGCTCTACTCAGTGGCATACCGCCTGTTCAGAGGTGATCTGTGCCTGACTTATAAAGCCATGTCCAACCCGGAATTAATGGACATGCTACACCTCAGAAAATCCAAATCCCATCGAGCTACGCTCGAGAGACTTGAACCTCAGCACTGAAATAAATAGGACATGCTGGAGGGACAGATTCATAACTCAGAGGCTCCCTTCACTCTGGAATAAAATCCCAGTCCAGGTTAGGCAGAGTCCCTCATTGACTCTCTTCAAGAGGAATCTTGATGAGTGTATGGGAGATCGTAGGTTTACCTCGGGTATCACTTCTGTGTCACTGTTAGACAGAGGCACAGTATACTAACCTCGAAAAAGGGCATAGCAAAATAAATTTAAAATGGGTGGCGAAAGCCAAACACATTCTGGCTAGGCTTATAAATGCCCTAGGGCAGATAGCCTAGTATGAACCTATGAACCTATGAACCTACAGGTCATAAGTCCCTGGGGTCTGTTGTGGCTCCACCTTTGTGGAGTGGAATAACCATTACTGTACACCACTATATGGGTATGTAGCCAGTGGAGAGGCTGAGTTTGAATAGTGTGTTTAGATGAGGGGTTACTTCGTCTTTGAGCTCATGTAGGACACAGGCTGGGACATCGTCCGGTCCCATTGATGCTATGTTTTTGGTTTTGGAGAGGGCTGTTTTAACCTGAATGTCTGTGATTTCATGGACTCTACATTCTTCTGGTATGGTTATGGGCCCTATTGGGGGTGAGAGGGGGGGTGAAGTTTGTGCTGAACCTGTCTGACAGGATGTTGGCAATATTGGTTGGTTCAGTGTATTTTATGCCATTCTGCACTGGCTGAAAAGCACTGGAAACATGAGCCACAAAGCGTCATAGAAAATGATGAAGTCTACATCACATGGGATCATCCATTACCAACAATTCAAAAGATAGATGCTAGAAATCGGGATATAGTGGTCCAACAAAAGAAGACAAAAGTAGCATTGATCATTGAAATCACCACACCCAGTGACTTACAGTGTCCTGCACACAGAGAGACATAAAGTTATAAAATATCACGATCTGCAAGCAGAAACAAGAGCAATGTGGAAGAAATATACCCAAATAGTTCCATTACTAGTAGGAGCAATGGGTCTTATAAAAAAGAGTCTAAAATCTTATTTAGATATGCTACCAATACATGTAACTCTGTACAAACTGCAGAAGGTGTCATTACTGGGCACATTGCAGATGCTGCGAAGAGCACTTTTGGTCACATCAAAGTGTGAAACAATACTAATTTCATGAACTGTAATCATACTTTGACTTAGGAATGGGGTCCATTCCCATCATTGTATTAAAAACCCAAAGGATTTAGAGAAATTAAATCAAAACAACAGGACAGGTGAAATCCTTGGTTACAGTCAAGGTGTCCTATAGGGCTCTGTCCTAGGCCCTTACTTATTGAGACTGTATCTTTCAGGCCTAAATTTTTCATCTGAGGTGTTCTACAGTCTATATGCAGATGATCAAAATTGGGTAAACTGATTACATGTGTTATGGATAAGACATGTCTGCAAAATAACTTGACTAAATTGACCATTTGGGCACAGGAGAATAGTATGCCGATAAATAAATCAAAAACTAAGCATATGAGATTTAGGAGGCATAAATTGAAAGGTGAATATGTAATACAGCACACAGTGATTGAAACTGTAGACACATTGAAGGACCTGGGTATATGGGTATATTCAGCTATGAGTTTTTTTTAATCATATCAACCAATTGGTTAATGACAGTTATAGAACTATATGCTGTATAAAAAGATTTATAAAGTCTACAAAATCAGAAATGATGAAGTAATTGTTTGTTAATTACATTAAACCAAAATTTGAGTATGGAATAACAATATGGAAACCCTATAAGAAAACAAGCATTAGTAAACTGGAAAGAGTACAGTGTAACTATGCCAAGGACATCCATGGCTGTGAAAATTTAAGTTATTATGAAAGACTAAAATATCTGAACTCGTACAGTGTCTGTTACAGATATTTAAGAGGAGATCTTATTCAGGTATATAGGGCATTTAGTGACAACTACCTCTGGGAATGTTTAGGGTTAACAAAAAGTACTAGAGAATCATCAGACAACCTATCTATGAGATTCTATAGGAATGAGAAGTGTACTAATTGGTTCTCTGTAGCTGATGCATGGAACAGACTACCAAATTACATTAAAGCAAGTACTAGTTTACATATTTTTAAGAACAGCATGGACACTTATTATGGGAACAAGTGTTTTTGGTATATTGGCAAGCTAGAAAAGCATTAATGCCTGTGCTTGAAATATTTGTATGTATGTATGTAAGGGCAGCTGAAGTAGTGATTAACCTAATAAAATGAGCCTTGGTAGTGTCAGGCAGAGACAGACCCTTCTACTTATATGCATGGAAAATGCATTCAGATAGCCATATTCAAAGAGGTACTTTCAAAACTCCTTGATCCAATTTAGCAGAAGAGAATGATACAACAATCGGTCTGTCTTTCTAATATTCTTGGTATGGAGCAAATAAAATGAGTTGTGGTGCACTTCCAAAAAATCTAGCATGTACTATACCTTATTAGAAAAATGAGAAAGGACAACAGGAAGAGTTTTGGTTTGACTCAATGAACAATCAGAAGATACCTTGAGAAGAAAAGAAGGGTTTATCCTCAGTGATACCCTGTCTTTGTGGAACACCAAATATGGGAGTTTACTGAACAAATTCTGAAGGAAAGTGCTGCTGTGCTGTACTGGAACTGGAACCAAAGTCATGTTAAGACACAAAGCTGTGCTAGCTGTACTGGAACTGCTGAATCAAAGTCTGGTTAACACAGAGTTTTGCATAACTGTATTTGCAGTTTGTTTAAAGCACCAAATTGCATACTGATAAAGAAATATATATTTTGCAGCACAATAATATTTTACTGTAAGCACAGTTACAAATAAATAACTTATTTTTGTTACAAACGACACATACTCTTCTGTTAGTTTGTAGTATAAATGTACCATACTAAGACTTTACTCTTGATAGGTAAAGGAAGATTATAACTGCTTCTCCAATGCAATACCTCGGAACAAGTGTGTTCCTACCAAATACCTCTAACACAGTTTAGTATAAAGTCTTATATACCCTTTTAGTCACGCACTTCTTTTTTGGGCTTTTGTGGGAAATCACGTAATGTCAGTTTTTAGACTTTTCTATTGTCCTTTTGTGAAACCATTTAATCATGCAATGTTTGCCTTTTAGAATTGTTTTCTGTTGATTCTATAAAAAGCCATGTCCATTTATCTGTGAGGAATTACATCAAGCTTTTCAAACTATTATGACAAACATATCTTTTAGAAAATATCTTGAGGAAAACACGTACTATAAAATCATGTCCATTGACAGAAGTATGTAAGGAAACATCTATAAGAATAAATCAAACTATTCTGCTGATGATATTAAAAAAAACATATTTATGAGGGAAAAACATGTTCATTTATCTTTTTTGATACTGTGGGAGAACATGTCTTCTGAGGAAACAACTTTGTAAAAGATCACGTATTACTGAGTTTATAAAATGCATGTATATTAATAGATACAGTCAGAGCTATGTCACACTAGAGTATGGATGCTCATTACATATTGCTAAGTTCTATTTCTACATTTAAGCAAGCTTTATTGTATGCTGCATTTATTTGGCATTTTTATACCAGAATTGATTTTAACCTTTATTTATTGTTTAACATATTTAACATTTACAAGAAAGATTGTGAAGTTCTGAGATCCTTTGAGTGGAAGTGATCTCCACTAGGAACAGTGTTTTCCAACAAAGATATTTCAATTTAACTTTCTCTATAGGTACAAATGGAAGTGGTGTCAACTCCTGAAGAAAAATAGTAATGTCCCAAGGTGGGGTAGGGTGCTGAGAGGAGGCTGAAGAAGGGAAGTGCCTCTTAAGAAGACCTTAGACAAATTCAAGGAAGCAATTGAAGTTTGATTTTTCTCCTATGTGAAAGCTGGAAATAGCTGCCAACTGGACTTTAAATGTACAATAGCTAGCTCCATCATGAAAAAGGCAAGACAGAAAATCCAAGTGCAAAGTAGATTATACATTTGGTGTTGGAAGGGGTGTCAAATAGATCACAGCAGGGTTGGCTCCAGAGGATGAAAATGTACTCCACCACTGATAGGTTGAGGGACCACTCATATGGTAGAAGAATAGAACTGCTCAACTCATCTGCTAATATATTGGACTTCCCTGGAATGTGCATTTCTATCAGAATGTGATGAGAAGACATAGCCCCCTGCCAAATCCTCATGGCCGCTTGACACAGCTGGTAATAACATGTTCCCCCTTGCTTGTCAATGTACAACACCACCAACATATTGTCTGTTTGGATGGAAATTACACTACTGGGGAGAGAATCTTGAAAAGCCAGCAGTGCTAGAAGGACTACCCTCATTTCCAGGATACTTATGTGAAGACTGGCCTCTGTAGGAGACAAAATGCTTTGGAATGTCTTTCCCAAGGAATCCCCCCCCCCCACCATCTCAGTTGAAAAGTGTCCTTGGTCACTGTGTCCTAGAGAGAAGGAAGAACAAAATGACAACTATGGAAACTATCAGAGACTCCAGCCACCACTGACTATGGCTTCTAAAATCTGGGTGAGTTACACAGGAAATTCATTGGTTGAAACTTTATCAACCGTTGGCCTCCAAGAGTCATTTGTAACACTGTCATGTAAAATCTGGGTAGAGGGACTAAGTCGATGGAGGCTACCACTGGGTAATAGAAGGTACAAAATACACCTTGCTGGGGGCTTTTGATGGGACAGTACTAAACTTTTTAATTTGGACCACTTGCCATTTTGACTTCATAAGGTTAACAGTTACTTGCACTGGAAATGTATCTGGAGCAAGGAATCTCTGGCTCACATGAGAAGGCTCCTGGTGGGAGTGGTTATGAGCCAGTCAACCAGATATAAGAAAATGCAGAACACCTGCAGTCTGAGATGAGCTGCAGCCACTGCAATGCCCCTGATAAACACCCAGGGAGCTATGGTGAGATCACGAAGCAGAGCTCTGAAATGGAACTGTTGGTGAACCACTCCCATTTCTCCCTAGGCAGCTCAAGAATCTCAACAAATGAGACATCTTTTGGGGGATCTGGGGGACTCCCCCTCATCAAAATCAGTATCTTTGATGAGGGACTCCTGAGGGGAATCTGCATTCCTCCTTTTTCATGCATGCTTACAATGTACCTCCCCAGTGGGATGCTCTGGAGAAGACTCGAAAATAGATGTGGAGTACACAATGTAAACTGTCCCAAGACTTTGAGGAACTGGCTTTCCTGATGTGAAAGGAAGAGAGACAGGACCCATAGAACTCCACTGGGGGGCAGGGATGGACCTGATAAGTCAAGAGAATACTTACTGTAAGAGTGTTTTTCTTTATGTTTCTCCTTCTCATGTTACGAGTCCTTCACTTTTTCCTTGTCCTTAAATGTCTCCCTTTTTTTTATTTTCTGAGGTCTTTTTAATGAAAGGGAAGAAGATGAAGACCCAGCCCCCATAGATTCAAAAGACCCCAAGAAAGGCAAGCTCTGAGAACCCACCTAGCTGGGTTCTGAATTCTATGCCAGAGCTGAGCTGTTGTTGAGAGCCAAAGTGCTGAGCAGAAGGGACAGATATGAAAGCTTTCAAGTCAACCCTGACCCTCCAATGCCAGCTCCAAAACCCATCGAGATCCAAGATACTTAGAGTTAATCAGATCAGAGATATAGTCAGAGCTGAACAAGTTTAGTCCTTTTATTCCAATATAGACATTCCTCTGTGATTACTTAGATCCAAAGGACTTAAATCTGATAGCCAGATCTGGGAAGCAGTTGAAATCCATGGGGAGGAAGTAACAAGTTCCAGTCCTCCAACATAAGTCATCAATGGGAAACCCCTAGCTAGATACAGCTCCTCAAGAACTTCCTCAACATTCTGTCAATGTCACCCTTAGACAGGCTTCTGGAAGACCATACTGATCTCAGAGACAAAGTCATTGACAGGGGCCTTAACACCCACTGGAAGGACCTTTCCTATAAGAAAATTGACCTAAAACTGTGACTAACAGGTTTCAGGGAGTACCTGAACTCTGAGAAATGAGGGGTAGGAGACCTAACTCTGACAGGCTCTGGAGCCAGGGATGAATCTAGTGACTTGGAAATCTTAGACGCAGATCCAGAATGACTCAATCAGTCCAGAGAATGCTTCCTGGAAGAGTCTTTTTCTTTGGTTCTCCATCTCCTGTTATATGCCCTTTACTTTTTCCTTACCTGTAGACATCTCCCCTTTGTCCTTTTCTGAGGTCTTTTTGATAAAAGGGAAGAAGATGAAGATGACTGAAAGAAGAGAACGTCTCCCACTGTGGCAGGGAGAAGCTGCGTAAGTGTGAGTTTGGAGTACCTGTCCATTAAAGCTCTGGCTCTGAAGGCAGCATAGGCTGAGCAGTCTTGCTCCAGGTGCAAAACTCATAAACAACACACACATTTGGAATGGCCACCTTGTGGAGAGATTATAAGCCCACAAGTGTCATATTTCTTAAAGTCAAATGGCTTATCTGATATAAAGAAGAAAATCCAAACCACCACCAACACCACAACTGCCAGCAACAATAAAACAACAATAGACAACAATAAACACTGCTAGAATAGAGCTAGCATTCTAACACAAACAGCTTCCTTAAAGTCAGGAAGAAATGTGAGAATTGACACTAACTCTCAAGAACCACAAAAAGTAATTAAAGGGTAATCAAAAACACTTATCTGTGCCTAAAAAACCTTCCACAACTGAGCCAAGAGATCTTTGTCTGTAGTGTTTGAGTGGCAAATAATATCTAAAGAAAATTTGTGCTAGGAGGGATATTATGGGAAAGGGAAAGAGCCTGAGTACTGTATCCAAAAGTCTGGAAAGTGGTCAAGGTTGGATCCATTTGGATCCAAATACCCATCAGCTGAGGAAGAATAGACGAGAATCATTATATCTATACAATATCAGTGTGAAGTAGCCCCATCTAATGCATGGGTCAGCACAGTTGTTTGGGTATTGGCATGCATTATTGTTACTTAGACAAAGGGCGAAATGTACAACGTTCTCAAGCAGGGTATTAATGTACAAATAATGCCCAGTGAGAAATGAGTCTGCCACTTCATGGCAGCATATCAAGCTGCTGTGGATCTCAGACAGAAAAATCCTAATGGCTGCCATTATTTTACACTCACTAAGCAGCGAGTCTGCTGTTTAGTGAGTGTAAAATGTAAAAAATAAAAAGTGCGTGTTTATGTTTGTGTGTGTAAATGTACACATGCATGTGAGTGAAAGCAAGATCAAATGAGCCATTATTTTACACTCACTTATCAGCACTTTTGCTGCTATGCGAGTGTAAAAAAATATTCAGAAAAAATACGTGTATGTATGTTTATGTTTCTGTCTGTGTGTGTGAGTGAATGTGTGCATGAAAGCAGAGGAAACTCTGTGTGTATAGGTATGTGTGTCTAAAACAGAAGAGGTGGTCTGTGTATAAGTATGTGTGTGAAAGCAGAAGAGACTGTATGTGTGTATGAGACAGAGAGAAAGAGAGCGTAAACATGAGATTGATTGAGATATTATTTTACACTTGCTAAGCAGCGCTTTTGCTGTTTATTGAGTGCAGAGTAAAAAAGAAAAACTTAAAATAAAAAAGCGTGTGTGTGTGTGTGTGTGTGTGTGTGTGTGTGTGTGTGTGTGTGTGTGTGTGTGTGTGAAAGCAATGAAAGCAGAGGAGACTGTGTGTGTGTGTGTGTGTGTGTGTGTGTGTGTGTGTGTGTGTGTGTGTGTGTGTGTGAAAGCAGAGGAGACTGTGTGTGTGTGTGTGTGTGTGTGTGTGTGTGTGTGTGTGTGTGTGTGTGTGTGTGTGTGTGTGTGTGTGTGAGAGAGAGAGCGAGAGAGAGAGTGGAGTGAGAATGATCCCTGGCAGCAGCAGTTAAGAGGTTTGCATACCATACTTCTCAACCTGTTGGCACAAGAAATCTGGACAGATCCACAAATAAGGAGGGATAAACAACCAAAACAAAGACAGATTTTAAATACTGCTCTTATAAATTTAGAAAGTTGCTAGAACAACAGAGTTTCCATTAGCATGTATTATCTGAGGATATGAAGTCTGAAACTCAAATGTCTGTCATTATTAAAAGACTTCAATCCCCAGTGATTTCCCAAAAAACTACACATTTTATGAGGATGGGACCAAATACACGAGGTAAAAATCTGGACATTCTGCAGAAATCTGGACAGTTGAAAGGTATGTCTGTTGACTGTTAGCTCAAGATATCTGGATAAACCTAAAATAAATGGGGGACAAAACTTAAAATAAATGGGGGACAAAGGCTCAAAATAGGAACATATTTTACTTGACTATTTACCTGATTATTAGGATTTGTGTTAGCATACATTTTCTGAAACAGAGATGTACGTGAGAGACTGAGTGATAGTGACAGTAAATATATTTGCATACTCTGAACCTTTCAGCTGAAGAAATCCGGATAAAGCCTAAAAAAAAGGGGGAACAAAGGCTCAAAAATAGGAACTGATTTTAATTATTGCTCTTATAAAATGATATACTTGCTTAATTAAAAATATTTGTGTTAGTATGAATTTTCTGAAGAAAATAATTGTCTGAAACTCAAATGTATGCCATTATTTAGTAACTTCAATCTCCAACGACTGGCAACAAACCAAACATTTTAGGAGTAAGGGACCAAAAAATAAAGTAAATGCCTGGATATTTTTTGTGTTAAATTTTGGATGTAAAATGCTTCCTCCAACACTATTAACATATACTACAGCAAGTTTGAAACATTAGGCAAAGGAGGAACTATTTTACATCTAAAATATATTAAAAAATAATATAGTACTTAAAAAATAGTTAAGTAATTAAAACACAACAATTTTAAGGATGGTAGTAAGAAGGGGTGTCAACCTTAAAAATATCTTTGAATCTGGAAAATGCATGTAATGTTAAGAAAGTCTTGGGAATGAAGAAATGTGGAATGTGGAATGTTTGCAGCTCTGCTTTTGTTGATGAACAATTTGACATTAGAAGTATAATGTATAGATTTAAGGGGTCATTTAATTGTACTACAAAGAGGGTTGTTTATCTGCCATTTTATAAAAAAATACCCCTCCTGTTATGTTGGTAAAATGGAAAGAAGTTTCAGGGATAGGATATATTATTTATTTATTTTTTTATTTATTTACATTTGTTGACCGGGAGAGTCCGACTGGACACAGGTCCGTTTTCAGCGGAGGCACGGGGAGAAAAGCTTTACATTATTATTTGCATTATACAGTTAAAAAAAACATAGCATTTAAATATAGACATTAATCCAGTTAAGGACGCAAGACAAGAAGAAAACAGATGTAAAACAGCTGTAAAGCATAGTACAATTTTAAAATATGGTGACATATACTAAACATAGTTAAAATGTAGTTGAGATTCATCGGTGAACAATTGATACAAACTGTTTTTGAGTTACATAACAGCCATTAGCAGTTGTTACTACAAGAAGTTTATTTATTTATTTTTATTTTATTTTACATTTGTTTACCGGGCTGGTCTGACTGGATATATTTCCATTTTCAGCAGAGGCCCGGGGAGAAAAGCTCCACATAGAGACAAAACACAGTTACGTTATACATAAAAAAAAAAAAAAGTAGCGGGTTAAACATGATTCAAGACTACATTACAGAATTCTACATACATACCCTGTAGAGAAAACAATTAAGTTGTAGTTATAGAAATACAAAATAGAAAGGTTCTGTAACAGTAAAATATTTGTGGCAAGTGTAGAGCACATTTAGGAAATTTCTTTTACATTCAAAATTCTTTAATGGATTGTAATAGATGCTACTTGTAAAAGAAGTAGATTGTTAGGGAAACTTCTCAAAGTGTAGGTAGCAGAGAGCGAATAGAAAGAAGGTGTTAAAGAGAGAGGAAAAAAATTGTGGAAGTCACAATTTTTAGTCAGGATTAGTTAGTATTATGTGGTAGGTAGCTGGGAACATGAGTAGCCAAGCTTGCTAAGAGTAGGCTGTTGATAGGGGGCTGAGAGAGGTAGTGGGTGGGGGGAGTGAATGGTATTAGAGGGAGGTTGCAAGGGCATATCTGGCAAGTTTTGAAGTGTGATTTTAGTAAGGATTTAAAGTGGGTGCAAGAAGTTACAGAGGTAATTGAGGATGGGAGGGAGTTCCAGAGTTTGGCTATAGTGCAGGAGAATAATGCTTCTCCAGCAGAGTTAATGGCTGTTGTGACCTGTAGGAGGTTTTTGTGGCTGGATCTTAGTGGTCTCGTGGTTATGTAGGCTTGGAGTAGATTCTGGAGGGATGGGACTTTTAGTGGTTGGTTTATTAGTTTGTGGGCTAGTGTGAGTTGGTACCATTGAAGGAGGTGGGGGAGCTCTAACCAGCCCAGTTCTGCTAGTGAGAGACAGTGGTGAGTATGGTAAGAAGCTCCTGTGGCGAATTTGGCAATTTTGTTGTAGCAGGTTTCAAGCTTATTTAGATCAAGTGTTGAATCCAAAGACAAAACAAACTAGCAAAGCGAACCAGTAGACCCAAAGAGGCTTACGCTTCTAAAGTAAATCCAACGCTGAAGTTGGTAAAAAGCTCCGTGAGACTTCTAATGTGAAAATCCGTTTATTGTTAAAAAACTTTAAGCGCTAAAATGAAGATACACTTTTCGTCGCCATATAGTATGCAACTTCCTCAGAAGACAGCTAAGGCTGTAGCCTATTTCCTTTTATTTAAAAACATCACTTAATTAATTAATTGTTAAATAAGACAGTCATTCCTTAAAGGGCTTTGTTCATATAATTCTCCCTAGTGCATAAATATTCTCGTATTTATATATATATGTGAAGCTTAGTCAATCAATCTATGTAAATACATTAAATGTACTAGCAGTGAGAAAGGAATAAAAACAGATTTTGTTGTTCTCAATTAATGAAAATGTTAAAAACACATATAAAAACATCGTAAATTATAACGTTAAAACAGGTTTAAATATAAATATAAATATGGATGTGTTTTAACAACCACAGCTAACTATTATAGGGGTACTGAACACCTAGATATCTTAGTTCCCATTGTTCAAGTCAGTGCAAATACGTTTTATTAACAACCTATTAGCAGCGTTAAAAACAATATTAAAAACAATATCAAATGGTCCAGAGATCCAAAAAAAATACCTGCTATAGTGACCAAAAGAAATTGAAATTGGAAGCCTGTGTCTAAAATTTGTGTAAAATTTCATACAAAATTTCGTATAAACTTTCATTAAAAAATGAAATATGCAATCTTCGGTGTAACCTCCCACAAAAAATAATAACATAGTAGATGAACGCCTATAAAGTAAATTGAAGGTTAGGTAATAAATATATAATTATACATATTTATAAGCTATTTTAAGGGCTTTTTCAGTAATTATAAATTTAATATTTAAATCCATGATAGTTGATTGGTACGTATTCCTATTCATTCTTTGACTATCAACTATATCAAAAGTTAAAGCCTAAAAAAATACCAAAAGTTAAAGCCTAAAAAAAATATATATATATATATATAATAGGTAGAGAAAGCCTAAAGGATACAATAAATGCTAAAAATTAAGGGCTGAAACATACAGGGCCAATAAATACAATAAAGGCAAAAACGTACAATAAAAGCTAAAAAATATACGTACAATAAAAGCTAAAAAATACTGGCTAAAAAATACAATAAAAGCTTAAAAATAGAGGCTAAAAAATACAGTCTAACAAATAATGAATGAAGCCTAGAAAAAAACTATAAAGTTAAAACATCTAGTTATAAAGACTCTATCTTCTTTCCATATTTTTCAACCTTAAGATACATTTAATAGAGGACATTTCATTGATTCCTGGGTATTGGTTTGCATTTGTTCTCAACTGCCACACCAGTTCATTCCTCTCTAATTTTAATGGTTCATATTTACTTCTAGGATCCTCACTTATTTGTTCTATGGCTTTAAATTTGAAACTATGGCCCACATTTTCTAAACAATGTCTAGCCAGAGCATTTTCTAATTTCTGCCTAGTGATACAGTAATTATGTTCATATATCCTATCTTGCAGCCTCCTGTCAGTTTTACCTATATAGAAGGCTGCACACTTCACGCATTTTGCTTTATAGACAACCTGTTTACTACTACAGTTAAATTTATTTCTAATTTTGTAGGTTACATTGCTTATCGTGAATGTACAGCCTTCTTCTATATGTTTGCAAACATTGAACAAACGCAAACCAATACCCAGGAATCAACTAAATGTCCTCTATTAAATGTATCTTAAGGTTGAAAAATATGGAAAGATGATAGAGTCTTTATAATATATATATGTTATTATTTTTTGTGGGAGGTTACACCGAAGATTGCATCTTTCATTTTTTAATGAAAGTTTATACGAAATTTTGTATGAAATTTTACACAAATTTTAGACACAGGCTTCCAATTTCAATTTCTTTTGGTCACTATAGCAGGTTTTTTTTTTGGATCTCTGGACCATTTGATATTGTTTTTAATATTGTTTTTAACGCTGCTAATAGGTTGTTAATAAAATGTATTTGCACTGACTTGAACAATGGGAACTAAGATATCTAGGTGTTCAGTACCCCTATAATAGTTAGCTGTGGTTGTTAAAACATATCCATATTTATATTTATATTTAAACCTGTTTTAACGTTATAATTTACAATGTTTTTATATGTGTTTTTAACATTTTCATTAATTGAGAACAACAAAATCTGTTTCTATTCCTTTCTCACTGCTAGTACATTTAATGTATTTACATAGATTGATTGACTAAGCTTCACATATATATATATATATAAATACGAGAATATTTATGCACTAGAGAGAATTATATGAACAAAGCCCTTTAAGGAATGACTATCTTATTTAACAATTAATTAATTAAGTGATGTTTTTAAATAAAAGGAAATAGGCTACAGCCTTAGCTGTCTTCTGAGGAAGTTGCATACTATATGGCGACGAAAAGTGTATCTTCATTTTAGTGCTTAAAGTTTTTTAACAATAAACGGATTTTCAAATTAGAAGTCTCATGGAGCTTTTTACCAACTTCAGCATTGGATTTACTTTAGAAGCGTAAGCCTCTTTGGGTCTACTGGTTCGCTTTGCTAGTGAGCTTATTTAGATCACATTGTCTAAGGTTAGTAAATATTGGAGAGGCATAGAGTAGTGTAGAGATAAGATAAGAATTTGCTACCGAAATTTTAGCTGCTTTGGTAAGTAGTTGCCGATTTCTATATAATGCTCCTAGTTTTTTGTGCACTTTTTTAATGGTCATGGAAATGTGAATGTCAAAGTTCAGTTTGTCTATTTCTACTCCTAGTAATTTGGTGTGTTCTGTAGGATGGATGGTGGTGGTGTCATTTGCTGTGAGGTTAAAGTGAGAGATGTCTAGGGTAAGTTTGGTGGGTTGGAAGATTTAATTTTGTTTTGTTTGGGTTGAGTATTAGTTGGGCATCGGCTAACCAAGTTTCAATAGAAGAAAATGCTTCCTGTGTGACTTTTTGCAGTTCTAGTAGGGAGTGGGCTGTGCAGATGATGGTTGAGTCATCTGCGTATTGTATGAGTGTGCCATGTGTTGTGGCTGAGGCTAGATTATTGGTGAAAATAGAGAAGAGCAGGGGTCCCAGGATGGACCCTTGGGGAACTCCTATGGAGACTGGTAGTTGGGGGGATAGGTTGTCCTGCCAAACAACTGCTTGTTGGCAGTCAGATAGGTAAATCTGAAACCAGTTGATGACTGGTTGAGAGAAGGATAGGTTATTGAGAAGAGAGATGAGTTGTTTGTGTGGGACCATATCAAAAGCTTTAGAGAGGTCTAGGAAGTTAGCTGAGGAGAGATAACCTGCATTTGTATTTTGTAGGATAGTGTTAGAGAAAGAGAGTAAGGCGTTGGTGGTGCTATAGTTAGGTCGGAAACTGTGTTGTGTGTTGGAGAGGAGGTTGTTAGCAAGGAGGTGATCTGACACTTGAGAATGAATGCATCTCTCTAGTATTTTGGAGAGTGGCGAGAGAATAGCTATTGGGCGGTAATTGGTTAGATCTGTGGAGGGCCCTCCTTTGTGTAGGGGAATTATGTGTGAGACTTTCCATAGTGTAGGAACATAACTTTCTGACAGAGATCTGTTAATAAAGAGTGATACAGGGTGGCTAGAGCGTCAGCTGCAAGTTGAATCTATTCACCTGGGAGGATGTCTGCTGCTAATCTGGTGGTTTTAAGTTTAGTTAGTAGTTGTTTTATTTTTTTGGAGGTAGGAACAGGAGAGAAAGAGGAGCTAGTTGGGAGATTGTTAGTTCTAGTTCATGGTGTAGGTTTATGGGGGGGTTGTGTTGTCTAGCTAGTGATAGTACGGTTTGTGTGAAGTGATTGTTGAAAGAGGTAGCAATATTTTTGGAGGAGTAAGTTAAGTTAGGAGTGGGTGTACTTACTTTACCTGGATGGAGGATGGAGTTTATTGAGGACCAGAATTTTTTGGGGTTATGTTGGGAGGAGGTAAGGGCAGACTGGTAGTACTGGATTTTGTCCTGTTTTATAAGCTTTTTGGTTCTATTGTGTAGTTCTAGGAATTTTTGCCTAGTAGAGGTGGTTTTGGTTTTCCGCCAGTTGTCCCATGCTGTATCCCTGTTTTTCATTTCAGACTTCATGTTTTTTTGTAGCCATGGGGATTGTTGGGCTCTAGTTCGGGAATGTCTTATGGGGGCGTGGTAATTAAGGATGCTTAGGAATGTTTTATTAAAGTAGTCAACTGCGTCATCTAGTTTGAGGTATTTTAGAGGTTGCCAGTTACAGTCTTTTAGGGGTGAGCTGAATGAGAGAGGGTTGAAGTTAGTTTTTTTGTGTATATGACGGCAGATGATGGGTTTTGCTTTATAAAGGTGTTTTCTTAGTAAGAAGGTTGGGGAGTGATCACTAAGGCTGTCAGATAAGCAGCCTGCTATATATGACTGGGGGCTCTTATTGACTAGAATCCAATCAAGGGTAGTGTGTTTGTTGGAGTTATTTATCCTAGTAGGTGACTGGACTAGTTCGGTGAAGCCATGAAGATTTACATGATGGGTTGGGTGGTTGCTACAGCAGGACTGCCAGTCAGTGTTGAAGTCTCCTAGAATGAAAGTTTCTTGGGGTAGGTGGTGGGTAGTCCAGCTGAGGAGGTTTTCAAGTGGAGGGATGTTGTGGCCAGGTGGGAAGTAGCAACCTATTATGTTTAGGGTTTTATTTTGGTTTATTTTAAGGTTGGCATATATTATTTCTTCCTTACCTATTTGGGGAGCTGCTAACTTTAAGAGCTGGATGTATAGATGCTGCTTAAATATTATAGCTATACCACCTCCTTTTTTATTTAGTCAGTCTACTCTTAGTATATTGTAACCAGCAGGGAGGATTTGCTCATTAGTAATGTGTGGTTTTAACCATGTTTCTGTAAGGATCACTACATCAGGGGAGTAGAAGTCTATGGTGGCATGGAATTCAAGCACCTTATTGCATATACTTCTAATATTTAGGCTTATCAGAAGGAGGTCGGTTGGCTTTCTATGGGCTGTGATTTGGGAGATGTGGTTTGTAGTCTGATTATGAGGGGAGGGGTTGGAGATAGAGGGACCAGGATTAGGATGGATGTCTCCACTGTGGGCTACGTTGGATATGGATGAGATTATTAGTTTTATCAATTTCTGTATATGCTTGCTTATAAGGGAAGTTTTTTGATTGCGTTCTGTGGGCAATAGGTATGGCGGTAGGGTTATGTTAGTATGCTATCAGGAAAGGGAAGCAAACTAATGCATTGGCCAAATATATTTCTAACAACCAGGATCACTATTTTCATTGTTTAATTATAGAACAGGTGGGGTATAATCTTAGAGCGTCTCTACAATTAGAACAAAGGGAATTAATGTGGCAGATTATTTTAAATGCCTATGCCTGGCCAGGTGTTAATAAATATAGCTCCATCAATAGTATTTTAAAACGTACAGTTCTTTCCAGATAGTTGGTTGAGATTTGGTCTTTTGTAGCTTGCATTATCATAAATGTATTAGATGTTAACAATGATTTTCACTTAGTAAATATTTGGAATTGTTAAATAATGTTTTTAAAACCGGCACAAAAATCAATGGATCCATCAGCTTAGATATGTTAAATATACAGGTTATTTAAATATATGCATATTTGGTGGAAGTTTAAAAAGGGTGATTGTGAAGTGGAGTTTAGGGAAGAGTTAAGGCAGGCACTGGGAGGCAGTGGAGAGTTACCGAATAGCTGGGTAACTACAGCAGAACTAGTAAGGGAGACTGCTAGAAAGGTGCTTGGTGTGACATCTGGACAGAGAAAGGAGAACAAGGAGACCTGGTGGTGAAATGAGGAAGTACAGGAGGGTATACAGAGGAAAAGGCTGGCAAAGAAGAAGTGGGATTGTCAAAGAGATGAAGAAAGTAGACATGAATATAAGGAGATGAGGCGCATGGCAAAGAGAGAGGTGGCGAAAGCTAAGGATAAGGAGTATGGAGAGTTGTATGAGAGATTGGACATTAAAGAGGGAGAAAAGGACTTGTACAGATTGGCTAGACAGAGGGACAGAGCTGGGAAAGATGTGCAGTAAGTAAGGGTGATAAAGGATAGTGAGGGAAAGGTACTCACAAGAGAGGAGAGTGTGTTGAGTAGATGGAAAGAGTATTTTGAGAGGCTGATGAATGAAGAGAATGAGAGAGAGAAGGTTGGATGATGTGGGGATAGTGAATCAGGAAGTGAAACAGATTAGCAAGGAGGAAGTAAGGACAGCTATGAAGAGGATGAAGAATGGAAAGGCTGTTGGCCCAGATGACATACCAATGGAAGCATGGAGGTGCTTAGGAGAAATGGCAGTGGAATTTTTAAATAGATTGCTTAATGAAATTTTGGAAAGTCAGAGGATGCCTGAGGAGTGGAGAAAAAGTGTTTTGGTACTTATCTTTAAGAATAAGGGTGATGTGCAGAGCTGCAGTAACTACAGAGGGATAAAATTGATCAGTCACAGCTTGAAGTTATGGGAAAGAGTAGTGGAAGCTAGGTTAAGAAGGGGGGTGATGATTAGTGATCAGCAGTATGGTTTCATGCCAGGAAAGAGCACTACAGATGCAATGTTTGCTCTGAGAGTGTTATTGGAGAAATACAGAGAAGGTCAGAAGGAGTTGCATTGTGTCTTTGTAGACTTGGAGAAAGCATATGACAGGGTGCCTAGAGAACAATTGTGGTATTGTATGAGGAAGTCGGGAGTGGCAGAGAAGTATGTAAGAGTGGTACAGGATATGTACGAGGGTAGTGTGACAGTGGTGAGGACTGCAGTGGGATTGACAGATCCATTTAAGGTGGAGGTGGGATTACATCAAGGATCAGCTCTGACTCCTTTCTTATTTGCAGTGGTGATGGACAGGTTGACAGATGAGATCAGACAGGAGGCCCCGTGGACTATGATGTTTGCAGATGACATTGTGATCTGTAGTGAGAGTAGGAATCAGGTTGAGGAGACTCTGGAGAGGTGGAGATATGCTCTAGAGAGGAGAGAAATGAAGGTCAGCAGGGCTAAGACAGAATATATGTGTGTAAAGGAGAGGGAGGGTAGAGGAATGGTGAGGATGCAGGGAGTAGAGTTGGTAAAGGTGGACGAGTTTAAGTACTCGGGATCAACAGTTCAGAGTAATGGTGAATGTGGAAGAATGGTGAAGAAGAGAGTACAGGCAGGGTGGAATGGGTGGAGAAGAGTGTCAGGAGTGATTTGTGACAGACGGGCAACAGTAAGATTGAAAGGGAAGGTCTACAAGAGGGTAGTGAGACCAGCTATGTTATATGGGTTGGAGACAGTGGCATTGACAAAAAGGCAGGAGTCAGAGCTGGATGTGGCAGAGTTAAAGATGTTAAGATTTACACTCGGTGTGACTAGGATGGATAGGATTAGTAATCAGTATATTAGAGGGTCAGCTCATGTTGGACAGTTTGGAGACAAAGCAAGAGAGATGAGATTGCGTTGGTTTGGACATGTGCTGAGGAGGGATGATGGGTATATTGGGAAAAAGATGCTAAGGATGGAGCTGCCAGCTAAGAGGAAAAGAGGAAGGCCTAAGATAAGGTTTATGGACGTGGTGAGAGAGGACATGCAGGTGGTTGGTGTGACAGAGCAAGATGCAGAGGATAGGAAGAAATGGAAAGAGATGATCCGCTGTGGCGACCCCTAACGGGAAAAGCCAAAAGATGATGATGATGATTGTATGTATTTTTTATATAATTTAGTTTTACAGTTTAATAGCATATTTAGGTTGAATGGCAACATTACTTTAAGGACAGGCATGTTATGACATCATTTCCTGTTTTTTCAGCCTTTGGCGGAATATTTAAATATAGAGTTTTATGCTGAATGTTGTCTGATGAAGTTTGGTATTTATCAAACAAAAGCGCTCACATTTATTGTCTATTAAAGTATTCAGTTTTAGTAAGCGTCCATTTGGCAGTAACTTTTTTGGTTTATTTAGTTTGCCTGGTAGTTCTGATTTATTTATTCTAAGAAAGTCTGACTAGTCACAAGTGCCATTTTCACTAGAGGCCCGGGGAGAAAAACCCCACATAAAATACATATTTACAATGAATAACAATAAAAATTAAACATTTTAAGCATTACTTTGCAGGTAGTATTCAGACAAATAGTAAAGATAGTTATCATATACTTAAGAAGTTGTATTATTTTGCATATGTCAAAGATATGTTAAGATGTAACAGCTGGAGATACAAGACCAATGACAATGCACACAGGTTCAGTATATATATTTATATATACATATATATATATATATATATATATATATATATATATATATATATATAGATATATATATCAACATTAATGATGTAGGATGTCACTAGAGCAGAAAAAGAAAATAGAGGGGGAGGAGGAAGGACATAAATAGAAATAATCAAGAAAAACAAGTAGAAAAAGTTCTGATAGGTTGACACAGCAGTAGATAGGTAAGATGATGAGGTGGGTAAAGAGGGGTATTAGTAGAAGAGGATTAAAGATATAGTTTAGTTGGAGGATCAGTAATGGGGATGAAAGAGAAACAGACAGGGATAAGAAAGGTGAAATATTCTGGGTGACTGATAGAGTGGCAATGGAAGAAAAACAGAGAGAAAGGTGGATTTAGTCAGGATGGGAGCGTGAGCATAGCCATGAGGAAGTTAGAAGTTGTTTTAAGTTGTGTTTGCAGTATGTGATAATGTCCTGTTTTAAGGTCGACGAGCTGGAATCCAGTACTTAACAATAGAAGTTGAATAAAGTGAGTTGCCTGCACTGCTATGAGACTTGGTCCTGGTCAGGAGATATTTGTTCCATGAGCGGTGATTCCTAGGAGGGAGGTAATGTTTGGGGATGTTGTACAGTGATGGGCAGGTGTTGGGTTTATGTATTATTTTGTGGACACTAAGCAGATGGGAGTAGGTAAGTAATTAGGTAGTTTGAGCCAGTGTTGATGCTTCACTGGTAGGCAGTGGTGTAAACATTTGGTAAGTTGGATGCAAACTTAGCTATTTTACTTTAGCAAACCTTTAGTTTGTTTGTTAAAGTGAAGTGAAGGTGTGCCAAGGTGGGTGCTGCATAGAAAAGTGAAGGGAGAAGATAAAATGCTGCTAAAGAATTCATAGACTAGTCAGTGAGAAAGGGTTTGCTTCTGTAGAGGAATCCGGATTTTTGGTGAGTTTCTTAATAACTTATCAATTGAGACACCAACAAATAAGTACATAGATAATTATATAAGTAAATACATAAATAGGTAATAAATAACATAAGATTAACAAGAAAGAAGTAAAGAGCATGATGACATTTTATTGAATAGGTCAGCCAAAACAGCAATAGAAATAAATTCACCCATGGAGCCAAACCACATACATAGAGCTTACAAATAAATCATTGGTACAGGTCACATGTGAGGGTACATCAGGGTTCAGCTCCATGCTCATTGTTGTTCATACTGGTGAAAGACTACATTTGCAAAGAATTTGGAGGAGACAAGTCTTTAACCACTATGACACTTAATTTTTTTTATTTCTGCAGGTATTACACAGCAGCACCTTGTTATTGTTTGCCGAGTGTGTTTTGGTATTGCATTTGCTCATAATCTGAAGGGTCAGCAAAATGGCTTTTCTATGGCTTGTGTATGATCAGGTTGGGTTCGATCTAATCAGATTCAATCATAATGTAGGAAGCGTGCAGAATTTTTTATTACATTACCATAGCTAAAACTCTACATACTGCAAAGAACTGTGTGACGGCACTAAATGTGTTACAGCTTTAAAACTGTAAAACAGTCCTCCTACACTTTCCTATAACTCTCTCTCATAACTGAAATGGATGTTCCCTTTGATCATCAGGTGAATTTCTTGGAATTCATTTCTCAAAAATATATCAAGCTGATTATGAATGGCGACCCAATCATAATACAATATGGCATAATGCTTATTTCCTTTAAGATTATTATATTAGTTTATAATTACAGTTGACATACATTTTTAAGCTAATGATCTCTAGATCAAAGCTTCCTTCTGACCCCAGTTAACATACAAATTGTATGATTAAATAAACAATTGTTGCTTGGGGAGGATATCCTTTTGTATAATCAGTTGCAAAAGGAAGCAGTACAACCAACCAGATGTTTGCAGTGAGACAAATTGTGGAGAAGAGGCTATATATGAAAAAAGAGTCCAAATAGGCATTCCTAGACTTGGAGAAAGCACGTGACAATTTTCCAAGAAAGCTGAATTTGGCAGTCCTGGAATGGCTTGAAGCTCCAGAAGTACTGGTAGAATTAGTGCAGGCTATGTACAAGGACCTGATGACTCAAGTATGAATAGTGTTCAGACTCGAAGAAGGGTTCTCAGTGGGAATGAGGGTGATCAGGGTTCAGCTACAAGCCCACTGCATATCCATGATGGATTGCATTAGCAAACGGGTTGGCTGGAACAGATCAACAAAGCTGCTGTATGCAGACAATGAGGCATTAAAAGCAGACTCTGAACAAGAACTTCAACAAATGATAGGGAAATGGAATGCAGAACTGAAGGCACATAGGATGAAACTGTGTACAGACAAGACTGTTGTCATGGCAGCAAATGGGGGAAATCAGAAGAAGCTGAAAACTGAGGTACAAGGGAAAATATTTGAATGGGTTAACAGCTTCAAGTCTCTGAGAGGGTTGAGTGAGAGAAGGGAAGTCTGAATGAAGAGGTCAGAGAGTATCAGGGGTAGTGTGACAGAAGATTGTCAGAGAAGCTGAAAAGTAAGGTGTAAAGGTGTATAAATCAGTGGTGGGACCAGCACTTCTGTAAGGTACAGAAATGTGGGCAGTGAAGGCAGAGCATTTGCAAAAACTAGAGGTGATATAGATGAGATGGGTAGTAGGACACACTGTTGGACATGAATAAATGAGGGAATTAGAGAAGAAACCAAAATACCTCCAATTGCAGATAAGATTAAAAATAACAGTTTACAGTGGTTCAGGCAAATGTCCAGAAATACAGAAGATGATTTGGTGAAGAAGATTTTGACAGACAGGGAAGTCACGAGGAAACAAGGACATCCAGCAAAGTGAGAGCTGGATTGCATGACAAAAGACCTGTGATGGTCAGGCAAACTGTCGAAAAAGGTAAGAGGCTGGCAATGAATCAAGAAAGGTGGTGACAATTGATGCAAATGCTGACCCTATGAAGAAGATGGTAAAAATGGAGCTTCATGATGATTATTGTAAAAGCTACACTTGAGAACAATAGAACACTACAGTTTTGGCCTTTGTCCACATAAAATAATGATATCCCTGCAATCAAATATACTGATAGTCTTATACAAATGAAATAAATGATAACCCATCAGCTAAAGCTATGTCATGAATGAAAAGGGTTCATAGACTAGCCCACCTATGCAGTAAAAAAAAATCTGCAACTGATTTACATGCAGCCAGCTGGCTGTCTTCCTTTGCTGGAGGTTTGGCCAAAGCCCAGTAAACTGGAAAACAGCACTGGGGACTTTTTTCAGAAAAAAACGTTTCCCAGCATTAGGGAATGACCTGATTCAGTGATACACAAATCAAAATGAGATATTATGACTTTATATAAAGCAAACAAGTGCCATCACTGACGCTATTATTTCCTTTGGGCAGACAAGTGAGAACTGCAATATGATATCTCAGGGGTTAAGGTAGTAAACTTACAGCTCCAGGCTCAGGATTCATTCCTGTTGTCTGGTCACTGTCTGAGTGGAGTGTTCTTGTTCTCCTCATGTCTGCATAGATTTACTCTGAGTACCATAATTTCCATCCACTTACTACTAGCAGGATGGCTCACTGGCTACTCTTAAGTTCTTCATATAAATCGCATTTGCATTTGCTGTTATTACCTAGGTCATGAAGGAAAATAATCTAAGGACCACTTTACTTACTTGGCTAACAAATAACTAAACACAATTAAACATTAAACAGTACATAGTCTGGTATGTTACCCTAGGACGGCACAGTGGTGCAGTGGTTAGCATTGTCACCTCACAGCAAGAGGTTCTCTGGCTTGATTCTCAGCTGGGAGGCCTTCTGTCCGGAGTCTGCATGTCCTTCCTGTGTTCATGTGAGTTTTGTCCTGGGCTCCAGTTTCCTCCCACATGTTGCAGATGGATTGGACATTCTAAACTGGCCCTAGGCATGAGTGTGAGCATGTGTGTGTTTCTTGTGTGAAAGGTTGGGTGGCGGGCTGGCAACTCAACACCATAAAACTCTACTGTCACTCATTCTGTGGACCAATGATCTGCTGTGATGACCCCTAATGGGAACAGCCAGAAGAATAAGAAGTCTGGTATGTTACCCCATCTGTAGTTTGAGACAACTGCCTTGTTGCCTGAGACCTATCTTACTTCACTGGTATATGGCCATCTGCTTTACTCATCCATAACTAGTATTCATTATCCCAGGTCCATGCATTGACAGCATTAAAAAAAAAGCAATATACATGTCACCACAGCTAGAAGATTCAGTATTTCTGCACTGCCATTCCCAAGCCTGGTTCATAGAAGAAAATGATAAAGATGGGCCAATTCATTAGCCATCCACAACCCCTTTTTCCAGTTTATACACACAGGGTCACTGTGTCATATCAACAGGGACAATCATCTAGAGCCAATGTTCACAATGCTGAGGGAGCCCTCTTACAGTTCATCTATTATATCATACACACACACACACACACACACACACACACACATACACACACACACACACACACACACACACACACACACACACACACACACACACACATTTACACTCCAATGTAGTGTGTAAAATCCACCTAACATACGATTTTAGAATGTGGAATCATGGGATGAAAATTGAATCTCACAGAAAAAACTCACATGAACATAGGGAGGACAAGCAGAATCTAGAACGAAGGCACCCCAGCCAAAAATTAAACCAGAGAACGTCTTGCTGTGAGGTGACAGCACTACCGGCTGTACCACTGGGTTACTCTGCCATTAATAATTTCTTTCATTCAACTCCAGGGGCATATATGGTGGACACAGGAGTCAACGGTATTTGAGGCAGACATATTACAGGTTGATTTCTACAACACAGTACTTTATTTTCAGATTGACATATTTTTATTCTGATTGTTTTCTTTTAGTTCTGAACAAAGCAAATGGAACTACAGAAAAAAAAAACTTTGTGAGTTTTTAGAAATTACAGATTTATTTTTTTATTTTTCATTTTATATATATGTGTTAACTCGGTAAGCCTGCTAGACACAAGTGTCGCTTTGTTTAAGCAACTTTTTACAAGGGAACACAATCTGAAATATTTGCCCCCTAACAAGGGTGTTGGAGGGGGAGAGGGAAATGAGTGTATTGCCGCTTGACCATTTGGGGAAATTTTGTTGCCTACTTGTGACATTTACTATAACACACTAAATTACTTTAAAGTGTATAATTATTCTTCTACAGTTATGGATGCAGTTACTTGTGATATATTTGCAAAAGGAATTACTTTTGTCCCTGAGAAGATACCTGATATAGTTCAGATTTTAATTGACTTGAAATAGTTTGTCAAAAACTTGAATTTAAAACTGTTTCATGGTATAGATGAGGCAATAAAACCACTGTCTATTTCTAATACCTACAATCCCCAAACCCATCCTATCATTTATTTATTTGAGCATATTTGTGAGGTAGATATTTGTAATATATGGAAGCATAAAAATTCTCACTGTAATAATTTAAGTGAAGAAGAAAGGAGTAAATTGAATGTGCTGAAAAATGACAAAGGAGTGAGATTTATAAAACCTGATAAGGGAGGGGGTATGGTAGTCATGAGCATAAGTGACTATAGTAAGAAGATGCTGGAAATTCTCAATACTGACACTTATACTAAAGTATCACTTAATGAGATGAATGGGGCATACAGAAAAATTAAGAGGGATTTTTACATGACTTATTTATTGAAGGTTGTATCACAATTGATGAGTTTAATTTTTTGGATGTTCTCTACCCAGTAATCTCAACAATTGTTGGGTTGCAGAATTTACATAAGGATTTACAACAACCCCCAATGTGCCCCATAGTGGATGCTAGGGGTTCAATAACATGTTCTATAGCTAAGTTTTTGGAAATACAATTGAAAGAGTTGGTCAGGAAAGAAACTAGTATTTGCAAAGGCTCTTGGGCTTTTCTTGAGATGATTAATGGTATTGTCTTCCGTGAGAGTTTTATCTTTCTAACCATCAGTGTTACAGATTTATATTCTGTCATTCCCCAAGAAACTGGAGCTGAATGGCTTTGCGGTGTTTTAATAAGTAAAGGGGTCACAGAAGAAAGAGTTAATGTATATGAGCAACTATTACAGATGGTGCTTTTTAATAATTTTATAGTGTTTGAAAAGGAATACTTCTTACAAAGACAAGGTGTGGCAATGGGAGCCCCTTGTGGGGGCTTACATGCTAATATTGTCATGTTACAGTGGGAAAAGAAGTTTTTATTTGAATCCTCCTATTTTAGCTGCTGTAAATTTTATACTCACTTCCTGGACAATGTTTTTATTTTATGGACGGGGAACAGTGAGGAGATTTCCCAATTTTTAAGTTATTTGAATGAAACCACGTCTTTTTTAAGGTTACACATACAGCTAATAATATGGAAATAGCATACTTGGATGTAAGGCTGAAAAAAGATTACCAGCAGAAGAGATTTTGTCTCTGAAATTTTTAGAAAAGAGACATACTGTAATGGGTTTTTACACTTCGTTAGTGCCCCTCCCATACAACAGAAAAAGGCCATAATAAAAGGCCAATTTGCGCATGCTGCACAAATGGTGAGGACTTTTGAGTCCTTTTTAGATGAATGTGACTGTTTAAAGGGGCTGTTTTTTAGAAGGGGTTATCCCCTGAAGCTAGTCAATAATGTAATGATGGAAGTAATAAATAAGAGAGAAAAGGGACATTTTAAGGCTATTTTATGGGATGGTAATATTAGTAATGATGGGGACGTAGGCAGAAATTAGCATGCTAGAGAAATGTTTGGGGGAGGGAATCATGAAATATTAGGTACAGGACACTTACCCACCCCCTCCCCCATTGGTTAAAAATTGCAAGAGTTCATTTATTCCTACTTTTGGGCCTAAAAGCTATGACATAAAAGTACAGTGTGTAAAAATTGGTAAATATTAATGAATGATAAGGAGATAAGAGAATGTATAGGGGGAAAACATCCATAATATACAGAAGAGCAACAAAATCTTAAGAATATATTTGAAACAAAAGCAAAAAGAGAAATTCAGGGAATGATGAAAAAATGTGGTTCCTGTTCTCATTGCAAATTTATTTTGGAAGGGAGCGAGATGCATGTTAACAATACTTGGATTAGGATAGTAGGTAAATATTACTGTGATACAGAAAGAGTAGTTTATTGTGCAACTTGTACTCAGTGCCCAGACTTCTATAAAGGTAAGACGGATAGAAAGTTTAAGAACCGTATATACTGTGCTGAATTTGTTACCCATTCCTTTAAGTTTTTTGCTATAGAGGCTTTAGACATCTCTGAAAGAAGAGGGAGGGCTTGGACACTCCTACCAGAAAAACGTGAAATGATTTGGCAGTTGTGGCTAAATGCAACATCCTGGCCTGGATTAAATAAACAACTATCTATATCTTGCATATTAAAATGAAATGCTCTAGAAATATAGTTATTTCTATTGCATACAACTTTGTAAAAAAGTTTTTAATATTTTGAATATTTTAAAATATTTTATTGCTATCTGAAAAGATTTTCTCGTTGCTTTGACCTCATAAAAACTGTCTCTTTGTTATTGTTTTGTGGTTTGTTATTATATTATATTATTGTTGGAATTTTTCAACATGCATTTAAGTTTTTGAAATTTGAATTTATTTATCTTAAATTAATTCAATTATATAGTTTTTGTGTGGGTTATATGTATTTTACAGGTGTCAAAACATGTAACAAACACGAGTTCACATTAGATATCACATTATATGAAATGGAGCTTTTTTTGGAAGCAAAGTGGGGTCAGCCTTGGCTAGTACTTAGATGGGAGACCACCAGGGAACATCAAGTGCTGGAGGGGTCTGGGGGAAGTGATGTCATTGCAGAAGGTGGTCACATGATTGTTCTTTGCTATAAAATGTCATGTGAGGTATGCAATACTATCTGATGAAGTTTCAAACTATTGAGATGAAAGCGCTTATTGGATATATATATATTTCTGTGACTTTTTTGCTCATTAAAGTGCATTTTTAATCTGGGCCTTTGAGAATACATGCATTTTGTGGATTTACTTGAATGGATACAGAGTGAACTGTTGGAAACCATATGGAACACAGAGAATGTTTTTATTTTGTTAGTTTATGTGGTGGTGTTGGTGTGAAGGATAAAAAAAAAAGATGGTAAAGATTAGTTGCCAAAGAATGCAGGAATATAAAATTTGGTTCAGGGCCATTTGCAAAAAAAAAAAAAAAAAAAAGGAAAATGAATTGAAAACTGTCACAAGTAGGGCATGTTCTGCATCCTTTACTAAGATTAATAGGTAAGGAAGTAAACTTTTTATCTAAGCAGAATGATGCAGGCATATGTTTTTAATTACAAGTCATTGAGAGCTGTGTATGAATAACAAGACCTATTGCTCCTAATTAGGGATGTAGCCAGGATTTTTTTATTTTTTTATTTATTTTTTTTTTAAATTCACCTCAGCTTTCAGAACATAAACACCCTTCCCAACAAATGTAGTACCCTTTCAAATCCAGAAACTGCAAGCTAAGTAAAAAAAAAAAAATATATATATATATATATATATATATATATATATATATATATATGGTTCTACTTCAAATGAACACAATTTATATCACCAAGACTGCAATTCTGAGATCCAAAAATGCTGAAAGTTTAAAATGTTGACTTTTATTACACTGAAACCTGAAATGCAGACATTCAGAATACCAAGTACAATGCAGGAAGTAGTACTTAGCTGTTTGTTCATACATGTATGTCTCTTTAAAGTTTTGTAGTGTCAAAACAAATGATGCACTTTCCTTATGACATTCCCAAAGCATTTACAGTATAAGGTCACAAAAAGGTATGTGCCCTTTACCCCACTGTAGTGCGATCCCAGAGTTGGTATATTTAGTTGGGGGGTGGGTTTTAGATAGTACAGTCTTAGAATAGAGTTAGGTTTGTAGTTATTGAGTTTATGCATTTTTTAGGTAGTGTTAATATGGCAACGATTTGTTGTAATTCTATAAATGCGTGACTTAGTAGACTTTGTGGTTAATTTTTTAAGAAGTAGTGGTTGGTGTCGGAAGTGTAATGTTGCATTTACTATAGTTATAGTTTGGTGAAGGGATTTCCATGTAACATTTGCAGGGTTGATTTGGGTATTTTAAATATTGGTATTTTCATATTTCAGTGTTTTAAGTTTTTGGAATTGTGGTTTCAGTTATGTGAATTTTGGTATTTTAGTCTTTCATTAATTTGAAGCAGGTTTCAGGAAGTGTGAGCCTAAAAAAATAGCCAATCAGACATTCTGGGAAAAAGATCAATTTAACAAAATATATAATTGTAAACTATGATAACCTGGCATTTAAAAAATTTATTTTAACATATCTCATTGAATAAAATTATTTTTTAAGTAAATACTGTAGTTTGCACACCATATACTCATCTATACCCATACTTCTAAATAATGTATCACTGTATGAAGTAGGAATTATGTTTAATTTATGCTTGTTTAAAATTTATGTTAAGTTAACCTATTTTTAAAAATGGTTACAACCAGATGAAGGCTTGTCAGAAGGTAACTCAGACTTTTAAATGGATTATTAATTCACATTGATTAAGCTTGCAAAGAATATATAGCAGTGTGAAGATTGGGTGAAGATAGATGAAGGCTGCCAGCCTAGCCAGATAGAATTTTGGAGATAATTCTGTCTGCTGTAAATATTAATGCAAACCACAGGCTTGTGTCTTAAATGGTAAAATAGTGTTACATGTGGAACTGGAAAAAAATGAAACAACAGTGCACTCTACTGACCAAGTAAAGCATGCTGTGACCCTTTGATGTTACAACCCAAAGCCAGTAAGTCTAGAGTGAGGCATCCTGCCTATTGTTTTAAGGCCAGAGTTAATGGCCAGAATTTGCAGACATAAATGTCCTTTATTGCTCTGGTTTCGGCCCAGAGGTGAATAATGTAAATGTAGTTTCTGTTAGCCTGGGAACCCAGGGAAGTGTAAAGAATGATGTAATGTGAACCTGGAATGTGATTTTAAAAGCAGCGAGAATCAGACAGCATTAAGCATTTTTGTCTTGACCATCCAACTCACCAGCACTGTATTGCTCTAAATGTAAGTTTATCTTAGACTTGTGTTTTCTCTTAGAAATAGCTAGAAACTAGAAAGATTAGATGTGGGGCAGGATTCACGAAGGCTTACACGGAGTTTAAGAGTAGTGTAAGCCTCCGTGTAAGCCTCCCGATCCAGGAACAGCCCAAACCTCCGTGTAAGAGACAGCTAAAACGTCTCTTACATGGACTGGGCGTGGAAATGCTCAATACCTCATTTGCAGCTGAAAGATATGCAAATGAGGTATTTGAGCGATCCAGGAAGCCCAAAGCAGTCCATGTAATGGACGTTTTAGCTGCAGAAATGTACTCAGCTGACAACTGAGTACATTTCTGCAAAATTGACAACGGAGCTATGTCAGCTCCAAATAAAGGGTGCATATGTGTTATCTAGCATGCCAATGGCCAAATATGTGGCCATTGGCATTAAAAAGTGTTGCAAAATAATTTAAAATAACTTTTTTTTTTCATGGGATTTTGATGTTTAACTGCAGCTCACACCCGCGCAAACGGGGTGCGCTGCCTAAAAGTGAAAACCGAAGCTTATAAGCCCACAATTGTGGGTTTTATGTATTACATGGAATGACAATGCAAGGACTAGCAGACCAAAAACAATATGGCCACCATGTAGTGGTTGCCAAGGGGGGGAAGCTCCGTGTAAGACATGTAACCAAGCATTACTAAGCAACCTATGTAAATGAGGGTTACAATACTGAATCACACTGCCACATAGGTAATGAGCACTTTCTGAGTAGTGTATGAGTTATAGAAGGGGGAGGAATAGAGTAAGAGGTAGGTGACATCACGGGGGGAATGATAGAAATAAATGTATCACATTGGAGGGCAGTGTAACATGACAGATGACAGACAGACATCAGGGAGAGAGGTGTGTCCCAACAGAACACTAGGAAAGTCAAGAGATAGAGGGTGCACACTATCCCTACACTCAAACTTTCTTGATATACATGCATGTGCGTGTGTGCGCGCGTGTAAGGCAGGTTCAACATGTGGGAGCGTGTTGCAAACCGTTTACAACGGTTTGCTTGGGCGCTGCGTGTGGAAGGCAATGTAAACATCAGGAAGCCTGTTGCCTGATGTATAAGGCTGTGTGCACGCATTTTACCATGAATCAGCCCAGTTCAAACTGTGTAAGGATGTGTGCGTGCGTTTAAGTCACTGTGAGCGTGCTTATGCTGGTGTGCACATTGCTCCCCTTGAGGAAACAGAAAGGAAAAAGGAAACAACCAGATTACAGGGACGCTGTCAGAGGATACTGCTGGAGTTAATTGGTGGAAACAATTGGAAGCAGGCAATTACACAGGCAGACTAGAAGCCCAACCCAGCACTTAAAACACTGCAAACAGCAGTGCAGGCTGTTTCTCACAAGAGATACTGCAAGAAAGGAGTAAGCTATCAGAATTGAAAACTGAAAAAAGCTGAACTCAGAGCAGAAATGCTAGGGGCTGCCATAGCTGTTATAATCAGGCATAGGCGAATTGCTGAGGGTGGTGACAATGCAGATGCTGACAGACAACCCAGAGTGAGGAGAAGGAGGAGAGTATACAGGCCCAGGGTCACCTACCATGGGTTACATGAGCTGGAGATAGTAGAGCGCTACAGAGTGGACAGAGACCTTCTGCAGCAAATTGTTGAGCTGTGCAGTCCACGTCTCACACACAGAACCAACAGAGGGAACCCATCCCAGTGGAAACCAAGGTATGTGTTGGCCTAAGAATACTAGCAACAGGTACCTTCCAGAGACCAACTGGTGATATGATGGTGATATCACAGGCATCAGCCTCCAGGGTACTGCACCAGTTCCTGGATGCCATGTCAGCACATGTTGGTGATCATGTATATTTCCCCAATGACCGTGAGGTATTGGCCAGCAATATGCGTCTCTTCCAGCAAATAGCGGGATACCCTGAGGTACTGGGTGCAATAGACTGCACGCACATATGCATCAAAGCACCAGCCAGTGAGTGGGGTAGAGCCTATATTAACCGCAAGGGATTCCCCTCCATCAACTGCCAGGTCGTGTGTGATGCCCAGGGCTTAATAATGAATGTGTGTGCTGGCTGCCCTGGGAGCTACCACGATTCCCACATCTGGCATCTGACGCAGCTGTACCAATCATTTGCCAGTGGGGACTTCCCACACGGACACCTAGTGGGGGATGCAGGTTATGCACTTGAGCTGTGGCTGATGACACCCATCAGAAATGCACACACACCTGAACAGGAACGCCATAATGAGGCACACACACAAACACGTAATGTCATAGAGTGTGTGTTTGGGCTGCTCAAGTCACGGTTCCGGTGTCTGGACACATCTGGTGGAGCCTTGCAGTACACACCAACTACATGTACCCAAATGATCATGATATGTGCTATGCTACATAATATGATCCTGCAGAAACAGCTGCAGCAGGACCAGCATAGGGCTGGGCCAAACATACCCCCACCATTGACAAGGCCACCACAGGCAGAGGGTGACTCGGAGGAGGAACAACCTGACCTTGCCCCAGTAGGCAGAAGGAGGCGTGCCCAGTGTGCCCTGGCCTTGGCAAAGAGGCAATGCATAGCACATACACTGGCTCAGTAGGAACACTGGGACTGATACCCCCTCCAACTCACTCATATAGTAACAGGGATGCCTAACATGACACAACCTGCTTCCAAACATGTACAGGGAGTGTAGTATGTGCATCCAACAGAGGCAGCCCTGCAGCACCACCTGAGGCATGAATGCCATGTGTTAAGTAATGTAACACCATGTACCATATGCACACCTGAGGACCCTGACTAACATCCACCCTCACCAATCATAAACCACAAAAACACAAACCCACCTTCATAGGTACCACAAGGGATAGGAACCTAGATGTAATGCTACCCAATGCCAGAAGTATAAACAGCAAGATGCGTGCAGTGTAAACGCACACAGTATAGAGAATGTAGATATCAGTGCTGTAATAGAAAACTGGGTCAAAGCCCACATCAGCACCCTAACACTACCAGGTCACACCTCATACAGTTATGTACATCTGCAAAACATGGAACAAGCTACAAAACGAGGGTGACTAGCAATAAATGTCATGGATAACCACACCCCATGTTGGTACCACAACAAGAAGCAACATGGATTAGCCATGGTCAAATACCAATGGCTAAAACTGCCTACTACTATATAGCTTGCTGCAGACCACTGTCCTAATAGCAGGAACCGCACCAGGCCTATGTTCATAGGTTCATAGGTTCATACTAGGCTATCTGCCCTAGGGCATTTATAAGCCTAGCCCAGAGTTTTGTGGCTTCCGCCACCCCTTTAGTTTGAAGGATAATATGCCCATTATTTTGCTGTGCCTCTGTCAAGCAGTGACACTGAGGTTATCCCTGGGGTATACCTGCGATCTCCCATCCATTGGTCAAGATTTCTCTTGAACAAAGCCAGCGAGGTGCTCTGCCTCACATGTACCAGGATGTTGTTCCACAGCATAGGGAGTCTCTGGGTGATGAATCTGTCCCTCCAGCACGTCCTATTAATAGCCGTGTTGAGGATTAAGTCTCTTGCCCTTGTAGTTCTGATGGATTTAGAGGTTTTGAGGTGAAGCATGTTCATTAATTCCAAGTTGGACATGGCCTTGTATGTCAGGCACAGGTCACCTCTGAGCAGACGGTAAGCGACTGAATAGAGCTGAAGTTCCTTCAGTCGGGCAGCATAAGACATATTTTTGAGACCCTTTATCCTTTTGGTGAGGAATTTTTGGGGCCTTTCCAATTGCTGCAGGTGTCGGGTCAGATACATTCCGAATGGGGCATTGTACTCAATCATTGGTCTGATGAGTGATGAGTACAGGGGAACAATGACCTCCCTTGATCTAGATGTGAATCCCTGCATGATCAGGTGGGCAATGTAGAAGGTCTTCCCAACTACTTTGGCAACGTGAGTGTCAAACGAAAGGTTACTGTCAACCTGGGTGCCCAGATCCCTGATAACCTCTTCTGTGCTTAGAGGATTGCCACCTATATGGTAACTAGGGGTAACCTTGTTTTTCCCGAAGGGTATGACTATGCATTTTTAGCGTTTAATTTTAGGCCATGGCTCTGGCACCAGTTATCCGTTTCTATGAGACCCTTCTGAAGGATGTCTGTGTCAGATGGGTTTTCAACTATGGTGCCCAGTTTGCAGTCATCTGCAAACTTTGTCAGCCATAATCCTCCTGTGTTTGCTTGTACTTCTGAAAAGTAGATGCTGAACAAAAGTGGGCCCAGGACTGAGCCCTGTGGGACACCACTTGTGACAGGCTTGGAGTCTGACATGGCGCCAGCAACTCTGACCCTGTGGGTTCTGTCACTTAGCCAGTTTGCAACCCATCTTGTGACGTATGGGTTTACATTTAAGCTGGTGAGTTTTTCAATGATACCCGAGTGGGGTATTGTATCGAAAGCCTTTGCCAGGTCAAGGTAGGCTGTGTGGACTGCCTCGTCAATGGCCTTGGTGACTGTGTCGAAAAAGTCAACCAAGTTTAAAAGGCATGATCTGCCCTTGACAAAGCCAAACTGGGTTGGATCCAAAGTCTGCAAATCCCCTATGTCTTTATTTATGAGTTCCATTATGATCCTCTCCATAGCTTTGCAGACCAGGCTTGTCAAGCTGATGGGACGGTAGTTTCCGGGGTTGGTGGAGGCACCTCCTTTGTGAAGTGGGACCACTGTTGCCGTACGCCACTCCTTGGGTACGTATCCTGAGGTGAGGCTAAGATTAAACAGCTGCCCTAACTGCGGGTTTAATTCCTCATTGAGTTCGTGGAGCACACAACCGGGGACACTATCTGGTCCCATGGATGCTGTGTTTTTCGCCTTGGATAGAGCAGTTCTCACCTGAGCATTTGAGATGTTTGGGGGGCTACAATCCTCTGGTATAGATATCTCTCCTTTTGGGGAGGGGGGAGAAATCTGCACTGAACCTGTCAGCCAGTATGTTGGCAATGTCTGTAGGTTCAGTGATTTTTACATCATTTTGAACTAATTCTGAGCATATCTGGGAGTTTCCTCCCAGGTTTCTAACATAGCTAAAAAAGGCCTTATGATTGTCTTTTGAGTCCTTAGCGATTTTTCTCTCAAAATTTGCCTTGGATGATTTTATGAGAGATCTCAGTTTTTTACTTATAATGAGCAGGGGTGTCTTCCCTTCTACGGATTTTGCTCTATCTTGTAGTAGCTCCTTCCTTTTGTTGTAGAGCTTGTTTATGGCTGGGGTCCACCAGACTGGACGCTTGCCTTTGGTACAAAGAGTCTTTGTTTTGTTTGGGATTGCCTGATCCATGCAGTCCTGGAGGTGCTGGTAGAAGGCATTTGTAAGTGATTCAGCGGTTTGGGTAATGGTTTCTGCTGGCTTGGGGGCCTTGAAAGAGACCACACCAGTCTTTAGAAGTGTGAAGTCAGCTTTTGAGAAGTTCTTCACTGTGGTCTTTTTTATCTGGGGTGAGGGTGGGATGTGGACTTCCAGTGAGATTAGTTTATGATCTGATCTCACCAATGATGGGTATACTTCTGGTGTTGAACATTGTGACCCCATGTTCGTGATGATGAGATCTAGTATGTTTTCTCCTCTTGTGGGGATGGTGACTAGTTGTTCCATGGCATTTGAGTTTATGAACTCTAGGAACCTTTGGGCTAGAGTGTTGGGGCTTGAGTAGTGATCCCAGTCTATATTTGGATAGTTGAAATCACCCAGTATGATAGTGTTTGGAGATACATTTATCCCCTCCAGTGTTTTCAGGAAAGCTGTGTGAGGTTCCTGAGTTTGAGAGGGTGGCCTGTAACATGCTACAAACTGCAGAGCAGTCTTGCCTATGGTTAATTGCACCTGGATGGTCTCCGATGCATCGTGCATTGCCACCAACCTTGAGGTGAGGGTGTCCTTGATGAATATGGACACCTACCCTCCTTTCTTGGTGTTGTCTGGATTTTGGGGCCGGAACGCATGATATGAGGTAACACCTGATAGTACCAGGGTGCTGTCAGGAGCCTTGAACCAGGTTTCAGTCACAGCACAGACATCGATGTTCTCCATACTGAGAAGGGCTTCGAGTGCGTGCATCTTGAGGTTGAGACTTCTGGCATTGAGCAGCATTACCCTTAGTTTTTTTCCTTTTTTGTGTTCTAGGGTGGTAGGTTTAGAATTTGAGCCTTGCCTAAAAAAGGCACAGTGGGGGTGGCAAGAGCCTTAGCCAAAATCCAGAAGCCCAGGGGTGACAGGTGCAAGCCGTCCCTTGTGAATCAGCGTGGCTTGTCCAGCATGTCATCCCAGGCAGACAGACATTGGATCCCCTTTGAATGACACCATAGTTTAAGACAATTATTACAGCTGATCATCTTGTCTCTGTATTGTGGCATCATTCTTGGTGAAGGTAGGATACTGCTCAAGGTCAGGGTCATACCTGCCTGGGCTACATAATCAGAGAGCTCCTCTATGTCTCTTTTCATGTAGTCCAGGGAGGTACGTCTCAGGTCGTTTACACCAGCATGGACAATGACTGAGTCATACTTGTACTTGCAGTTGAGTGACCTGAGTGCTTGCATTATGTGGTGGATTTCAGCGCCTGATAGGCAGCTTTCTGTGACCTTCTCCTTACTCAATCTGGTGAGTGGGACATCAGTGTGTCTGACTATGGAGTCACCTATGACGAGTGTGTCTGGCATTGTGTTTGGCCTTAAGGGCTGTGACTGTTTGGCACACTGACTCTGTGGTCTATGTGTTGCATGTGCTGTGCCCTGTGGAGGCAGTTGTTTGGGTGTCTGCTTTGGTGGCCTCTGCTGTTTTGGTAGATTTTTGATCAGAGCCTCCGAGTATGTCTTTGTGTGTTTATGTGTATGATTTGAAGTTGTGATAGTGCTATGTGAGACTGGGTTTATGGTGTGTGTGGTTACCTTCTCCTCCTCTCTGGTCTTGCCAGTCCTATGTTGAGAGAGCTCAGCCTCCAGTTTGGCTATATAGTTGCATCTCACATGTATTTGTGTTTTGTGGGAGAAGGAGAGGGTTGTTTGTGTACATGAGGCAATTGTAACATTGCCTCAATATTCCCAGGTTCACCAGCTGAGCAGGAGAGGACACTAGCAACTGATCCCTCGACATGCTAGAAGGAATAGACAAAAAATGTTCGAATACAGGAAGATATCAAGCCCCCCAAACCACATTATATTGCTTGACTGACAATACCTACACATACACCATAGTTTCATAGTTTCATAGTTTACTACTAGGCTATCTGCCCTAGTGCATTTATAAGCCTAGCCATAGTGATGTGGCTATTGCCACCCCTTATAGTGGTAATAAGTGTAGATTCCGAATATTGTGCCTCTGACTTAGTAGTGACACATTATGACCCCCTTACGTAATCGAATAACTTGACTGTGCCTCTGTCTAGTAGTGACACAGGGAGGACCCCTGGGGTAAACCTACAATCTCACATCCAGTTGCCCAGATTTCTCTTGAAGAGAGTCAGTGAGGGACTCTGTCTAACATGAACTGGGATACTTTGCTAGAGTGTGAGAAGCCTCTGAGTTATGACTCTGTCCCTCCAGCAAGTCCTATACATGTATGTGCTAAGGTTCAAATCTTTAGCTCTCATGGTTCTGGTGGATTTGGATTGCTTGCAGTGGAGCATGTCCACCAAATCCTGATTGGACATGGTCTTGTATGTCAGGCATAGGTCACCTGTAAGTATGCGGTATGCTACTGAATAAAGCTGGATTTCCTTTAGTCTGGAAGCATATGACATGTGTTGTAGACCCCTGATCTTCTTGGTAAGGTACTTTTGGGGTCTCTCCAGCTGTTGCAAGTGCTGGGTGAGGTACATACCAAATGGGGCTTTGTATTCAATCATGGGCCTGATAAGGGAGAAGTATAGTGGTACAATGACCTCCTTTGTTCTGGATGGAAAACCCTTCATGATAAGGTGGGCAAGATAGAAAGTCTTTCTAACCACTTTGGCAACATGGGTGTCAAACGAGACATCACTATCTACATGTGTCCCCAGGTGTCTGATTTGTTTTCTGTGCTCAGTGGGTTGCTGTCTATGTAGTGATTTGTGGGTACTTTGTTCCTCCCAAAGGGGATGACTACACATCAGTTGCATTCGGTTTCAGGCCATGATTCCAGCACCAGCTATCTGTCTTTGTGACGGCATTCTGTAGGATGTGTGTGCCGGCTGATGTATTCACTATGGTGCCTAGGTTGCAGTCATCTGCAAACTTTGTCAGCCACAACCCTCCCATGTTTGCTTTCACATCTGAAAATAAATGCCAAATAAGAGGGGTTCCAGGACAGATCCTTGTGGGACACCACTTGTGACTGGCTTTGAATCTGACAAGGCACCTGCAATGTCAACTTTATGGGTTCTGTTTCTTAGCCATTTTGCAACCTATCCTGTGACATATGGTGTTATATTTCAGCTGTTGAGCTTGTCTATGATGCCTGAGTGGGGTATTGTGTCAAAGGACTTAGCCAAGTGCAGGTAGGCTGTGTGGACCGCGTAGCCCTCATCAATGGCCCTACTGACAGTTTCAAAATAGTCAACTAGGTGCAAAAGGCAGGATCTGCCCTGTACAAAGCTGAACTGGGTGGGATCAAGGGTCTGTAGGTCACCAATGTCTCTGTTTAAGAGCTCAATAATGACTCTTCCCATAGCTTTGCAGACAAGGCTGGTTAAGCTTGTGTGGTGGCAGTTGCCAGGGTCTGTGGAGGCATCTCCTTTGTGGAGTGGGACCACTGTTGCTGTACGCCAGTGTTCAGGTACATATCCTGTAGCAAGGCTAAGGTTAAATAGCATTTGTATATACGGGTTTAGCTCCTTCTGGAGTTCACATAGCATGCAACTGGGGATACCATCAGGTCCCATTGATGCTGTGTACTTGTCTTTGCTGAGTGCGGCTCTCACATGGACATCTGAAATGACAGTGAGGTTACATTCAGCTGTGATAACTATCTTCTTTTGGGGGTGAGGGAGGGGGAAAATTGCACTGAACCTGTCTGCCAGAATGTTGCCAATATCTGTCAGGTCACTGAAATATATGTTGTTGTGTACCAACTCTGAGCATATCTGAGGGTTCCCACCCAGGTTTCTGACATAACTGAAGAAGGCAGTGTGGTTATCTTCATTGTCTTTGGTGATTTATGTCTCCAAGTTGACCTTGGATGTCTTTATGAGAGAATGTAGCTTTTTACTAGTGCTGATCACAGCTGCCTTCCCTTTAGGAGATGTAGCTCTGTCTTGCATTAGTATCCTTCATCTGTTATACAGTTTGTTTATGGCTGGGGTCCACCATACAGGCCACTTTTCCTTGGTGGAGAGGGTCTTGTTTTTATTTGTGATTGCATGGTCCATGCTTTCTCGGAGATGTCCGTAGAAAGCGTCTGTGAAGGAGTCACCATTGTGTGTTGTGGTTTCTACTGGCCCAGTGGGCTTAAAGGATACCATCTCAGTCCGAAGAAGTGTGAAGTCAGCTTTTGAGATGTTTGTCACTATACTCTTTGTATTATACTAGCACTGACACAAGTGTAGACAATTTCCCAGAATCCATCAAACAAAATGGACATGCAAAATGTAACACTTCCACAAGAGGGGTAAGCATACTGGATGTGATAATCAGAAATATGTGTACTGGATGTCAAGATGAGAAGTGTATCCCTCACTGGTAAGACCAGACCATAAAGTAATCACACTGTAGTTACACATCCCGACCCCAGTCCCTGGCCAGATTACCACAGTGAACCCTACAAACCAATGTGGAATCCATGAAAAGCCCTGTGCAGGTCCAGAATATGGGACACACTGCAGAACATGTTATACAGGCATACCATGAACACAGCCAAGAGTGCTTGGAGTCTGCAATCACAAACAACAAGACACAATGCCATACACCCAGGCATCTGGCATACTGGACTCCAGCAATTACTAAACCATTGAAGAGAATGAGGAAGCTACCACATGATAGATCAAACATAAAAAGTGAAGTAATCAGTGATCACTAGTATGGCAATAAAATGTGTCCACACATACAATCCACTAAGGCCAGGCAAAACAAGTAGAATCTGTGAATCCAGTGGCAATGTGACACCTGTCCCAAGTACACACACAACAACAACTCACCCCAATAAATACAAATGTATGTGATAGACGCAACCAGGTAGCCTGAGCACCCCCAAATCAGTACTGTCAAAACTAGTCAGGAGGACAAGGTAACCACATACACCACAAACCCAGTCCCACATAGACCTACAACGACTGTAAACCAAACACATAAACACAAAAACATTCCCAGAGGCCCTAATTACAAACACACAACACCAACACAAGCCTCCAAAGCAGACACCCAATAAAACAACCTTCAGACATAGCACATGTAACACATAGTACACAAAGCTGGTGTGCCAAACAGTCACAGGACAGAAGGAGAAACAACATGCCTGATACAGTTGTAATAGGTGACTCCATAGTGAGACATGCTGCTGTTCCAGGGATGGCTTGCACCTGTTACCCATGAGCGTCTGGATATTGCCTAAGGTTTTTGCAACCTACAGAGATCCTTTCGTAGGCAAGGCCAAAAAGACCAACCCACCACCATAGAAAACAAAACTGGAAAGAAACAGAAGGGTAATGCTGATCAATGCCAGATGTGTAAACCTCAATATGCATGCTCCTGAGGCCCTCCCCAGTATGGAGAACATTGATGTCTGTCCAGTGATAGAAACCTGCTGCAAG